>NC_141610.1:12914996-13215710 GCF_047967505.1 Dipteris shenzhenensis
GTATGGGCTCCCCGGAAGGTCCAGATCTGGCACGGATTGTACTGCTTGCTGGAGCACACAGCCTGGCTGACCTGGCAGTCTGCCGGCTGTAGGTTTCCAGGTCAGCTGACCTGCTCCCTAGTCTATTTTAGGTCTGTTCTGCATGCGGGACTGCTGTACCGCAACCTCCTTTGCATAACAAGGGGACTGCTGTACTACAACCTCCTGCTCCATGGTCTATTTAAGGTCTGTTCTACATGTGCCCATCTCGTTGCTACTTCAGTCGATGAGAGAGCCACCATCTGCTGCTTCTTGTTTGACTAGGAAATGAGACCTGATCCATGTGAGAAACAATACCTATAGTAGATTGTCATGAATCAACATCTCCACCCCAATCTGAGTCAGTGTATCGTTCAAGCTCAACTCCCTGGGAATAGAAGATCCCCTAGTTCTGAGTCCCCTTCAGATATTACAGAACTCATAACCCTGCTGTGAATGTGATTGGTAAGTGACTGGGAGAACCTCCTTAACATCCCACCTGCAAAAGAAATATCTCGGCATGTGTTGGTGAGATAAAGAAGGCATACCACCAACTCGTGATCTAGTATACCATCAACCAAGAAGGGATGATCATGTCCACCCTATTTATAACTATGGGGTGAAGTCTCCGGAGTTGGTTAATGGAGCTCCAACCCAAGAAAGATAGTCTCGAGGCTAACGCAAAGAACTATAATCTCTGGAGTTGGTTAACAGAGGTAGGAGTTGTCAAGGTTAGTGACCTGTTTTGGTTAAGGCAGGCTCAAGCAGATTGAGTCAAGACCTGAGATGCTATAAAGGATTGCCAAGTACTGTAAACTACTCGGTGCTTATCGCGTACAAACACTAGAAAAGAACATACTCCTTTCTTAAGCAAATTGGGAGATCGTGCATGACTTTCCATAGGAATGGTGTTTCCTGAAACTCCCGCTGTAATGCTCACATCTCTACCCTTATGTTGAAGGGTTAGAATATTCTTCACATAATCGATTCGGGGGTTGACTTGCTTATGCCAGGGCATGCCGAGAATTACATCTGATCCTTGAAGTGGTGCCACCATGAAGGGTAGATGATCCAAGTACCCTTGGATGTGTACCCGAAGCTTGCCGATGATGGGGTACACCTTCTCTTCTTGGTTCTTGAATGCTGCAGTTGCCTCCAAGGCTTCTCCTTTATCCTCTGGGGCTATCCCCAAGTTCTGTGCCATCTCATGAGAAATAAAGTTGTGAGTAGCTCCACTATCGAACAAAAACAAAGCGGATTGATCCTTTACCTGACCCCATGTTTTCAACAAACTATGGGTGTCGTTTACAGCTCCCTTTTCTCGAGGTGCTTCCACCTTGTTAACTACCAAAACTGGCTTTTTGAGGACTGCTTCTTTGTTGCTACTGTTTTTGGCAGCTTCAGGGCATTCGTAGAAGTTGTGGCCTCGATCGCCACACTTGAAACACCGCCCTTCGGAGTAATACTTTTGCTTCTGTTGTGGAGACAATGAGCTGAAAGTGCAGGCTGCTTTCTTCGAAGGAGGCTGGCTGGCTGACTTTTGCTCTTTTGGTGCGTCCTTTGCTGTCTCCTTACCCTTTTGTTCCTTGGAAGAGGTTCCCTGGGACTTCCGCTTGTTGTTGCTGCCATTCCGCTTGTTGGAGAAAGATTGTTTCTTCTCCACCTTCAAGGCGATGTTGATGGTGTCTTCGAGAGAAGTAGGAGTGGCAATGTCCACCTCATGCTGAACGATATACCGTAGGCCAGCAAAGAACTTCCTTTGCTGCTCTTTTTTATCCTTCCTATTGAATGCTTGAACTTTTAACAAAGTATCCCAAAAACGATCAACATACTCACTGACTTTCTCTTCTTGGCGTTGGCGGAGGATGTCCCACTGCACCATTGTATCTCTCTTAAACTCCTTAGGCAGGAAGTCCCTCATCAAGTTCTTCTTAAAGTGCTTCCACGTGTGGACTTGCTGTCCAGTGTTGACCATAGCTGCCCACCAGAGTGAAGCACAGTCTTGCATGTGCAAGACGGCAAACCGGATCTTCGCCTTGTCTTTGTACTCGTCCCCCTCAAAGAAATACTCGAGGTCTCGGATCCAGGCCAGCAAGACCTCGGGCTTGTCCTCTCCCTTGTACTTGGTAAACTTGAAGAGCTTCTCTCCAAGAGGTAACTTATGCTTTGCATACCTTCGTCTCCGTGGACGTCTCGAAGGAGATGGACTCCGATGACACCGTCTACCTCGAGGAGGGGAAGAAGAGGATGATCTTCCCTCCTTGTTGGAGTTGGTGTTGTCCACACGGCCTCTTCCTTGGGATTGGGGCCCTATGTCATGAGTTTCTGCTTGGCTGCTTTCCAGCACTTGAACCTGTTGAGCAATGTTTGCCAAGAGAGCACTCAACTCATGCAGGTTAGGAGGAGGGTCAGGTCCATTGGCTGCCATGATGACAAGATGACTCAATGAAGGAGAGACTCAACAAGAGAAAGCACAGAGTACAGGACCACTGCCTAAGCTCTGATACCAATGTAAACTACTCGGTGCTTTCTATCAATTCAGACAACGGATTCTGTAGAGCGTTTGAATGAGATGATTGCGAGTTGCCAAACACATATACTTGAACTTAAGAGTTTTCAATTAAGCTGGAATTAAGACTTATACAGCTTAAACACAGAGTGACATCATTGGAAAAATGCAATATCGTTGAGGGGCCAAGACGCCTCCCCCCCCCTATCCAGGCTCACTTTATTCTTGAAAATGGAGATACAAGACCAAGGTGCAATGCACCTTCCAAACTGACGAACTCAGTGAAAACCTAGGACCTAGATACAAGACTCAAGAGCATATGTGCAAGGTAGACAACAAAAAGGAGGACTTCAAGCTCAGGTTTAAACTCTTGGCTTGCCCAATCCACAAGGAAGAAGCCTGCAACAATCACCACTTGCATCCAACATTAGAGACAAGCACTAGTTTCTAGAAAGATAGTAGAAACAACATGAAATAGTGCTGTAAATGAGATAAACTTGACAATACAGGCTCCCTTCGTGACTTGACCCTTTTGTAGATGAAGTCCTTGATGCCTCTGAAGCTACCTTGGGTGAGGAGAGTGTGGAAATGGGGCTGGAATGAGAACAGCTTAGAAAAACAGCCTGTAGGCTAGAGAGAGAAAGCTTTTATGGAGTGATAGCTGTAGAGAGAGAGTGCCAATGCTGATCCCAAGGGAGGGGATGTAAGAGAGGAGCTGCTGCTGTTCCAGAAGAGCTGAGAGGTGGCAGATTTCTGGAGAGGAGGGGCTGGAACTGTAGAGAGAGAATGTGCTGTTGTAGAGAGAGAAAGTGCTGTTGAGGTGAGAGAATGGCCTGGGGAGAAGCTGGCTGCACCCAAGGAGCTGGAGAGGTTCTGCTGCATCATCCAAAAGGAGGGAGAAGAAAAGTGACGAATTTTTCATTTGAGGAATGAAGGGGAGAGGCCTTCTTTTATAGGCTCAACCCCCCCCCCCAGGCCTAGAGTGGAAGGTGGACACTTGTCCCAGATTTTTGGTGGGCTGCAGTCCCAAAGAGGACAGCCCACAACCTGCCCCAAATCTACCAGATTTGGGGCCAAACACTTGGCCTGCATGCCCTGCCACTTGCCATGCATGCTGCCACATGTGTGGGACAGGTGGACTGACCTGCCAGCTCAGATTCCATGTGGCAGTCTGCCACGTGGAAGCTGCCACGCGTCAGCTGCCACGTGTCACTCCCAAAACCCTAAAATTTCAAAGTTGTCAGAATTCAATTCTAATTGCACCCACGGGTTCCTAACAGCCTAGACTATCTATTGATGTACTCTAAGGTCATAATTAAGCCATACTGAGCTCATTTGTTTGTTGTCTTATCTTGTATCTCCATTACTTTAGATCTAAGCTGCTTTGTGATACATAGTTTGTTCTCCATGAATAAATAGCCATCCCTGATGTGGTAGGCATGATGGGTGCCTCCATCTTTCAAATGTGCCCATGGCTGAGCAAAATCAGCATCTCCCTCATAGAATTCTTTGAGGGCTGTTAGCTCATCATGATAGGGAACTGAAATATGGTGAAGCCGTGGTCTACGAGAAAGGGCATCAGCCACTACATTCTCTTTTCCAGGAGTATATTGTATCTGAAAATGAAATGATTGCAGAAAGGTAGACCATTTCATATGTCTCTCTCTGATCAGAGGTTGAGTTAGAAAATATTTAAGACTTTCATGCTCTCAAACTACACTTGGCCTGCATGCCCTGCCACTTGCCATGCACGCTGCCACATGTGTTGGACAGGT
This sequence comes from Dipteris shenzhenensis, assembly GCF_047967505.1. NCBI lineage: Eukaryota > Viridiplantae > Streptophyta > Polypodiopsida > Gleicheniales > Dipteridaceae > Dipteris > Dipteris shenzhenensis. The sequence goes on from NC_141610.1 coordinate 12,919,299, forward strand.
GGACTGACCTGCCAGCTCAGATTCCATGTAGCAGTCTGCCACGTGTCAGCTGCCACTTGTCACTCCCAAAAACCCTAAAATTTCAAAGTTGTTAGAATTCAATTCTGATCGCACCCACAGGTTCCTAACAGCTTAGACTATCTATTGATGTACTCTAAGGTCATAATTGAGCCATACTTAGCTCATTTGTTTGTCGTCTTATCTTGTATCTTCATTACTTTAGATCTAAGCTACTTTGTGATACATAGTTTGTTCTCCATGAATAAATAGCCATCCCTGATGTGGTAGGAATGATGGGTGCCTCCATCTTTCAAATGTGCCCATGGCTGAGCAAAATCAGCATCTCCCTCATAGAATTCTTTGAGGGCTGTTAGCTCATCATGATAGGGAACTGAAATATGGTGAAGCCGTGGTCTACGAGAAAGGGCATCAACCGCTACATTCTCTTTTCCAGGAGTATATTGTATCTGAAAATGAAATGATTGCAGAAAGGTAGACCATTTCATATGTCTCTCTCTGATCAGAGGTTGAGTTAGAAAATATTTAAGACTTTCATGCTCTCAGTTTTTACAAGAAAATCTATCCCTAAAAGATAATGTTTCCAAAGTTTGAGAGCATGAAAGTCTTAAATATTTTCTAACTCAACCTCTGATCAGAGAGAGACATATGAAATGGTCTACCTTTCTGCAATCATTTCATTTTCAGATACAATATACTCCTGGAAAAGAGAATGTAGTGGCTGATGCCCTTTCTCGTAGACCACGGCTTCACCATATTTCAGTTCCCTATCATGATGAGCTAACAGCCCTCAAAGAATTCTATGAGGGAGATGCTGATTTTGCTCAGCCATGGGCACATTTGAAAGATGGAGGCACCCATCATGCCTACCACATCAGGGATGGCTATTTATTCATGGAGAACAAACTATGTATCACAAAGCAGCTTAGATCTAAAGTAATGGAGATACAAGATAAGACAACAAACAAATGAGCTCAGTATGGCTCAATTATGACCTTAGAGTACATCAATAGATAGTCTAGGCTGTTAGGAACCCGTGGGTGCAATCAGAATTGAATTCTGACAACTTTGAAATTTTAGGGTTTTGGGAGTGACACGTGGCAGCTGACGCGTGTCAGACTGCCACATGGAATCTGAGCTGGCAGGTCAGTCCACCTGTCCCACACATGTGGCAGCATGCATGGCAAGTGGCAGGGCATGCAGGCCAAGTGTTTGGCCCCAAATCTGGTAGATTTGGGGCAGGTTGTGGGCTGTCCTCTTTGGGACTGCAGCCCACCAAAAATATGGGACAAGTGTCCACCTTCCACTCTAGGCCTGGGGGGGGGGGCTGAGCCTATAAAAGAAGGCCTCTCCCCTTCATTCCTCAAATGAAAAATTCGTCACTTTTCTTCTCCCTCCTTTTGGATGATGCAGCAGAACCTCTCCACCTCCTTGGGTGCAGCCAGCTTCTCCCCAGGCCATTCTCTCACCTCAGCAGCACTTTCTCTCTCTACAACAGCACATTCTCTCTCTACAGTTCCAGCCCCTCCTCTCCAGAAATCTGCCACCTCTCAGCTCTTCTGGAACAGCAGCAGCTCCTCTCTTACATCCCCTCCCTTGGGATCAGCATTGGCACTCTCTCTCTACAGCTATCACTCCATAAAAGCTTTCTCTCTCTAGCCTACAGGCTGTTTTTCTAAGCTGTTCTCATTCCAGCCCCATTTCCACACTCTCCTCACCCAAGGTAGCTTGAGAGGCATCAAGGACTTCATCTACAAAAGGGTCAAGTCACGAAGGGAGCCTGTATTGTCAAGTTTATCTCATTTACAGCATTTCATGTTGTTTCTACTATCTTTCTAGAAACTAGTGCTTGACTTCTTCCTTGTAGATTGGGCAAGCCAAGAGTTGAAACCTGAGCTTGAAGTCCTCCTTTTTGTTGTCTACCTTGCACATATGCTCTTGAGTCTTGTATCTAGGTCCTAGGTTTTCACTGAGTTCGTCAGTTTGGAAGGTGCATTGCACCTTGGTCTTGTATCTCCATTTTCAAGAATAAAGTGAGCCTGGATAGGGGGGGGAGGCGTCTTGGCCCCTCAACGATATTGCATTTTTCCAATGATGTCACTCTGTGTTTAAGCTGTATAAGTCTTAATTCCAGCTTAATTGAAAACTCTTAAGTTCAAGTATATGTGTTTGGCAACTCGCAATCATCTCATTCAAACGCTCTACAAAATCCGTTGTCTGAATTGATAGAAAGCACCGAGTAGTTTACAAGTTCCACCCGTATACACCTCCATCTACATGTCTCTACGAGCGCCAGAACATAGAGGTCGCTAAATAGCGATACCTGCTGCACAACCAAATTGTGTTAGGATTTTGGGGTGTATGCCAAAACCTTGGAATTGAAGGATAAAAACAACACAACCATAAGATGGCAAGACTTGGGGTTATGGGCAGCCTCAACAAGATTATGCATCATTTTGCCCATTTAATAATGTGCTTCTGTGCGCCCTACTTGTTAACTTTAGGTCAAGCTTTTATAGGATGAGTGCAAACTATCTAAACCTCACCCGTTTTGATAGTTTTGCATTCCTGGGTCCTTGCGCTAATCTTTAGCATTTTAAATTGATGAAATCTGATGCAATATGCAATTTACTCTGATAGAGTAATAAAGACTCGGTCCACGGTACACCCTGAGAAACTTCCAGCAGTGTCCGAGGAAGGTGGTGTCAGCTATGTGACCCTTGGAGGCCTTTGAGATGTGGCAACCAAATCATATTCCATCTGCTCCTTACCAATTGGATAATCACAAGTACTGTATTTTCTTCTTGGCTTCCTGGTTCTTTTATCACCAAGACCCGGGCATCCCACCCTAGGTCTAGACCACTCCACTCAATCCAGTGTGTTAATTGGTCAGCCTACGTGAATTGGCGACGGACACTTGAACATGATTGGACCGTGCATAAAGGAGGAAGGCAATTGGGTGGCAGTGCATGTAGAACACTTGGCGCAGGAGGTTCTGGACCGGTGATCATGCGGTATGGCAACCTCTATGTATACGGGGAGCCGACTTCAAGCTTCTTCCTTTTGAGAGCCCATAGGCCTGCACAGGCCATGCTGCTGGGTGGTCAACACGTAAGAGTCATCGTTGAGATCTTCGCGATGTCCTTAAGTCTCTGCCAGCAGCCTTGATGGGTCATTGAGCTGGCTGGTAGGAGTCTGTAGGGTCGTGAATCTTTTGCTTGTAAGCAGCAACAAACCTGATAGGGGTGAGCTGGCAGACGGTTAAGAGCCCTAGGATACTTTGAATAAATCTCTTCGGTTCATGCCAACTGTAGCAACTTTATGGACAAGAGTTTTACATGTGAAGATCGTCATTTTATGCAGTGTTTGAAGTTGTTTGCAATTCAGGTTGATTTTGTAAAGTGAGTTGTAGGATCCGAAAGCCAACAGGTGGCCACATCAACCCTTGAACGAAGAAATCAAATTGACCATGGAATGATCACTTACCATTTTTAGCCAACGGCATAATACTTCACTAGAATGTCATTCTTAATGGGAGAAGATACTACGAGGAAGCTCTTGAAGAGCATTGGCTTCACCCGAGTTCTGTGGGCTTTGGAAGCACTCAAGGAGAACAGGAACACATGTTAGACATTCATCTACATGGAGGCCAAGTGGTTGGTTCCTTCAGCCACCTCAACCACCCTCCCCTCCTACAAAAAAAGCCCCATGGGCTTTCTCCTTCGTCACTCATTCTTGCTCACCTTTTCTCAGCTCTTTTCCTCTTGCTCTGCAAGTCCATCCTGCCGCTCCGACAGCTCCTCCTTGCTCTTCACCACCTCACCTGCTACTTCAGCATCCGAGCAGCTCGGCTCTGCATTTCACCTGCTCTTATAGCACCCCAGCAGCTCCCTTCTGCTTTTTGACTGCCGCTACAGCACCCTGGCGGATCCCCTCTGCATTTGGACGGCTCCTACGCCAGTGGGGGTTAGGATTATTAGTACTTGGAGGAGTTTGGAATATAGAAAGGTCAAAGGGGATAAGGAGGCACTGCATAAGTACCCTCCCCTCATTGCAACTTTTGATGTGACATCTAATCCTATCTACTCTCCTCCTTCCTCCCTGCTACTTGCTGCCTACTCTCTCTCTCTCTCTTCCCCCCCCCCACCTCTTCCTCTCTCCTACCCCTTCTCCTCCCTTCTTCCCCTCATCCTCTCTCCCTTCTGCTCTTCTATCTCCCTTTCTCTAATCTGCCCCTACCCCCTTTTCTACATTGGTATCAGAGCCCCGCTCTCTGGCAACTGTGTTTTCCCTTCCACCCAAATTCCCACACTGACCAATGCACGCTGCTCTACGTCGACTCTGCAAATTCCCCTCATCTTCTCTCCCTTCTGCTCGTCTATCTCCCTTTCTCTAATCTGCCCCTACCTCCCTTTCTACACTCTGCATTTCACCTCCTCCTTCAGCCTTCTAATAGCTCTCTTCTGCATTGCAATCTTCTGCAATTGGCTATCACCACGACTGATTTGTTCTCTAAATCTAGGCACTTCTCGGGTAAGATTGACAATTTTCAACTTGTTGTAAAGCAGAACGGTGCAAATTGAGAACAGAACAATCATAACAGAATTTCATCACAGATTCTAAAATTAAGTCTATGCCAAAATTAACTAACTTGGTCATATTTGAATAAGCATGGTTCACCCGTGTTGAGCCCAATCAAAAGTCTTATGCAAGCACTTGGTCAGATTATCTGTTGTCTTGGTCCGTAAGCCTACGTTGAACAAAGTTAGCCTACAAGCAGGGGTCCCCACCATGACCCCTCAATCTCTATCCTCTTTTCTTTGTGTAGTAATCACATATTGAGAAGTGGCACTCAACCTACATTGCCAGCAGCAGACACACTCAATTGATATCAGAGCCAAGGAAATAACCCTTACCTGACTGGTACTGTAGGGGCCGTCCCTGTTGTCTAAAATAAACAGCAAATCCAAGGTCATATGAGGCATCCAAAAGTCCCAAGACAAGAAACTTGACAAGCACCAACAAGCATTCTAGGTCAAAGAAGACCATTGTGTCCACCACTCTCACAAAGCACAATTGAGACACAAGAAACAAAACCAGACGATCGTGTACATGAAATTAATGCTTCGGTGCTACGGGCCTTTCCAAGTGATCAAAAATATCAATGAGCAACTTGATCTTCCTGATCATTCGAAAATTAACAATGCTTGCCATGTCAGCTAAGCCTTGTTCAAGTCCAACCTGAAATCAATCGTGATGCAATCCTTACACTAAAATCAAAAGCTTCGTCGACAATCTTACAAGCTGAAGGGCACCAAAGTATGGATAGCTGAGGAGCTTACACAAGGTCAAGTCAAGAATAAGGCAATTGAATTAGCTAAAGTCAAGGCTGCCAGAAAGGATGGAAAATGGGCAGTTTACCGTGAAGGCGTATCCCTAATCAGAGAGTTTAAATCAAAATCAAAAGACTCTCACTCTTAAACTGATGTATAACTGTTTACTCTTTCAGACTATTATGTAGGTACTCTAAATAATGGGGGTTGCTTTTGCACTCCTTGGGAGATTCCATGTGCCCTCCCTACAGCAGATGTACTAGAGGGTTTCTTGCTGTCCCATAGCCCTTTTGGTATCCAGGGGACGTTAATATAGTCTCTCTCTCTCTCTCTCTCTCTCTCTCTCTCGCTCTCGCGTAGGAGAACGTGGATTTTTTTAATTGTAAAAAAGAATATGGAATTGGAAAATGAGAAAGCACAAGGACCTTGCCTAGCACTAGAAGTATGAAGGAGAATTGACTCAAACCAACAAGGTTCACAGCTGAGGCAATTGGCAAAATGCTCCCTCTAGAAGGAGAAGCGATTTGCCAATTTATTTACTATGCGAAGTGAATACGATGTGTAGAGAACATCCTGGAACGAGTCATTAAGGAAGTCCGTATAAAGTATGGCCTGAAACGAAAGAAAGACATGGCTATTAACAAACTAGAACCAGGCAGGCAGCAGTGAACGGTGTCAGACTGGGCGGGCAAAATCTCGTTCCAAGCCACAGTGCTGACTGCCTAACAAGAAAGGAGGGAGAGAAACTAGACCCGCAGACAGCAACATCAAATATAGGATTCGCTCATGTGGGTTTGGGGTTGCTATTTATAGTATGCCACGTGGCTCAACGAGGGGGCAGAAAGGTATGTCGCCTGCCTAAAAAAGTTTAAACCAATGGCTGTCGATGTGGAACACCACCACCTTCAGGATGGATTGTCCATGGGCAAGACCTATTATTTGCAGAATCAGAGTAGATTCTCATGACCTACGGATTGAAATTGGCTGATGGAACAACAATCGAGAAGAGAGGATTGCACAAACGGTGGGCGATGCTCAGGCACTACGAGCACATCAGAATGAAGAAACTCAAATAAGTACCCTCTATTACGTTTTTGCATGTCCTTTAAGAAAGCGACGCATTCAGTCTATTGCAAAGAACTTGTACCTTACCGAATCAAAAAAAGTTAGTGAGAGCAACTGAGAAATTGCAACTTCAAACTTCGTGATAGTCACACACGACGGTTGAGCTAGTTACAGTGACTTCAGCACTAAAGGCTGTGGACATCGAATGTTTGCTGCAGCTCATTCATGCAGCAGAGCATCAGTCCTCCTGAGAATTCATTGATTATGAACTCGTCTATTAATAGCTGAAAGGCGATTACCGGAGATGGTGATGAACATAAGCTGCAGGCAGGGATTACAGGAAAGCGAGATTAAAATTATTCGTCATCATGCAGATGCGCAACTGTATAGTACTCACCAGGGTCGCCAGTGAACTGGTATCAGTATCGTGCTGGAACGCACATACGTGGCTAGCTAAACGATGCATTCTTCGTCTGGCAACATCAGAAAACTCCATTCCTACTTCTGCTTCCGGCGATCTGGAAAGCGCAAACAAGAAACGGGAACGGAAATGCTTCAATGAGCTGAACGAAATTCGCTTCGAATGAAGCATAAAAAGTAGCTCCGAAAGAGAGCGAAGAAAAAATCGCTCCGTGAACTGTGGAAGAAAAGTCCGACGCGCACCCACCCGGGAGACGTTTAGGATTCGTAATGCAGGGCTACAAGATGCATTGGGATCACTCGTCCAAGAGAGACGCCGTGTAAGCTTCTCCCACCCACCAACATCTGACCCCTTAGGGACCCATTTCACTTGATATTTATTCTCTCTCCTCCAATAAAATGAACAAAATGTGTGGCCTTCCAAGAGAGAAGAAGAAGAAGGAGAAGCAAGAGAGAGAAAGGAGGAGAAAAAGGTGAATAGTCTTCAATGGGCCTTCCCAAAGTGTGTGAGAGAGAGAGAGAGAAGGACTCAATGCAAGTCCAAAAAAGTAAACCCAAATTTGAAAGAGATGATCAAAAGTCAGCGCACCAACCAATCACAAAATTTGTAAGAAAAAACACACACCTGGAAAATGCTAGAAATTATTTCGGGCATCTCAAAGTTCAACCTTCACTAAGCCTACCTAAAGGCAGTAGGCCAAAAACCACACTCTATTCCTGTTAACATATATAATGAACGTGAAACCTTCTCCCTTTTGAGAACGTATGGCAAATCAACGACCAGTTGAGCCCAAAGGTACTCTCCAAGGTGTCATCATCACCATAGGAGGAATACAGTCTTTAAGGGAGAACAACCAGTGAGCATACTATCCAATGCCCATCAATACACGACAATACTAAAGCCGTTGACTAGGTAGACTCTTCGTGCATATCTGTAGGGTTACCATCTGTATGAACCTTAACATGCTCTATGTGCTTGTCCTCAAGTACCTCCCTAATAAAATGGTACATGAACTCAATGTGTTTGGTCTTTGCATGAAAGACCGAATTCTGTGCTAGCTGAATAGCACTATACACTTGTATGAATCTCCAACTCTCCCACTAGCAGATCCAACCATATAGCCTCCTTCCAACCCTCTGTGGCTGTAATATACTGGACCTCTATGGTAGACAAAGCAATGCACTTTTGTGCATGAGACATCCACGACACTGCACCACCTGCAAAGGTGAACACATAACCAGAAGTGGATCTCCTGCTATCCACATGCCTTGCATAGTCTGAATCTGTGTACCCAAGTACACGCATCTCTCTTCTGCCAAAGCAGATACACATCTCCTTGGTACCCTTCATGTACCTCATGATGCACTTAACTGCCTCCCAATGCCTCTTTCCTAGATTAGCCATATACTGGATAACAACTTCCATTGCAAATGCAATGTCCGGTCTAGTAGCTAACACAACATACATAAGACTCCCAACTGCTGATGCATGAGGAACCTTGGCCATCTCCTCATATGATTTGGGACTATCTACTTAACTCAATTTCACATATGGAGGCAATGGAGTACTTATTGCCTTCCCCCCCTCCACATTGAAACGTTGCAACACTTTTGTAACATACTCCTTTTGTGAAAGCCAAAGGAGTTTCCTACTTCAGTCATGCGTGATACGCATACTAAGAATATGACCTACAGGTCCCAAATCCTTCATGTCAAATGCCTCATGCAACTTGGCCTTCAATGCATCTAGCTCATAAGTGTTCTTGTTAGCCAACAGCATATCATCCACATAAAGCGCCAGGAGTATCAGGCTATTATTATCCTTAGCCCTTTTAGTGTAAAGGAAGTGATCAATCTCACTTCTTCTGAAACCTTGGGATTGAATGAAGGCATGAAACTTCTGATACCATTCTCTAGGCACTTGCTTAAGGCCATAGAGACTCTTTTTCAACTTGCAAACCAAATGTTATTTGCCCTTTTCTTCAAAGCCTTCTAGCTGTACCATGTAAATTTCCACATGAAGATCCCCATGCAAGAAAGCTTTCTTGATGATCCATCATCTGCCCTGGATTGTGTACATGTGGAAGTACCTGGTGGCACAATTTCTTGCACATTTGGTGCATGGACAACTTACTGTCTATTAACATATGCGAGTGGATTCACATCATGGAAAGTGATTCTCCTCATTTATACATCCCTCATGGGTGTCTTATGCATCTTCTTCTCATTGAAGGCCACATCATGGCTTTGTATAATCTTATTTGCTTCTAGGTCCTAGAGACAGTAACCCATCTCTCCACTTTTACCATAACCCAGAAAGATGCATTTCCTAGACTTAGGATCTAGCTTCTTCCGAAGCTCTTTTGGCACATGTGCATATGCCTCACACCCAAATATACGCAAATGAGAGTAAGAGGGCTTCTTGCCACTCCATTCCTCTTCACAAATACCACCATCCAAACTCTTACTAGGTAATCTATTGATCACATGCACTGCAGTCTTCATTGCCTCAACCCAAAAATCACCAGAAAGACTTGCATTGGAAAGCATACATTGCAACCTTTCTTGAATGGTGCTGTTCATCTGTTCTGCACTTGGATTTTGTTCTAGAGTACGAGGGGATGTGAGCTCCCTCTTAATCCCATGTGTATCATAGAAATGCTAAAAGTCATGAGAGAGATACTCTCCACCATTGTCATGAGAGAGATACTCTCCACCATTGTCAGTCCATAGGCATTTAAGTGTTCTACTACCTGAATGATTTTCAACCAAAGCCAGCCAATTCTGAAATACCTGGAACACACGCTCTTTCGAGCTATAGCATAAGCCCACACTTTCCCAGTTGCATCCTCAATGAATGTCACATAGTATTCAGCCCCGCTTAATGACCGTGTAGGCATGGGACCACATACATCTAAATGCACCAGATCAAGCTTTTCAAGCTCTTTCTTTCCCCTTCTAATTATGGCTTTCAGTTTTTGTGGAGATGTAGTTGTAGTAGTTGTTGTAAGCATTTTGTGCAGATAATTCTTTAAGGCGTGAACCTTGTGTGAGTATGGAATCCAATAGCATAGCCAACCATTCCTATCACTACCTCCCTGTGATTGCACTTCGTGAGAAGAGTGGAGCAAGAGTGAATGGACGAGCTTATAGTAGTCATTTCTTTTTTTATGAAGTGCTTATCTGATGGTTTAATGTTTCAATTATCTATCTTGAGTAAGCCTAGAGGTGCTTTGTGTAGAATCTTGTTCGCATTCACCATGGCCTCCTCTGAATCAGCCCTTCTTGTGACTAGTGTGCTTGCACCAACTAAGAGGTCTCTAAATAAGAGCAAGCAACCCATTGTGGAGGTTACGGAGCAAATTATTGAACCCGCCACTAAAGCACAATGAGACAAAGCTGCACAGGGTTCTTTACCTAAGGCCATGACATCACCATTCGAGCCAGTGCTGCCTCATGCCCCATACAAAATTGATCGTTCAACAGACAAGGTAGGTTTTTATTGTGGTTTGAACACATGGATAACCAAAAGTTCAAGTATGGATTCATTGTAACAATGTGATTTTTTTTTTGAATTGAAAATTCAACTTGTATGCAGTATTGTCTTCATGGTTTCTTATATATACACACTTATATATGTGTACGTACACATATGTACATCTGTAGTTATATATACGAATACCTACATATGTGTTCATACATATATCTACACATATGTAGCTAAATAGCTATGTGTTCATACATATATCTGCATATATGTAATGGTTTTTGTATAATTAAATGTCTCTATTCTCTTATAGAGTAAATTTATATCTACATATGTAGCCTTACATATGTGCTTATATTCCTTTACATTCTTACATTTGTATCCTTACACATGCATTTGTCTACGTGAATATGTACAATTGCACATGAGGCACTACGATATGTGCTTATGCACGCTTTTTAAAGTATACACATTGGAACACACATACATACAAATGCATAATTGCACTTACTAGTTGCTTTAGTATGAAGAGCGCATATACGAAGACAATGTGAGGACATGGATCTATAAGTTATGGTCATGTCAAAAATGGTGTGGACCACCGCAGACCTATATAGCAAAGCAAAAAGTGGATAACTGAGGAAGGCTTCCCACCAATTGGCCCAATGGGACGTGTTGGTCGTCCGAACAAGACGACTAAGAGAAAGAACAATCAAGCTATTGATAATTTTATGCTTTCAGGAAACAAAAAGACATTAGGTACTCCATATGGTGAGCATCTTTTGCTAAAGTTTTGAACTTTTCTGACACGGTTTTGAACTTTTAATGTGTAACATGAGCTCCCCCTTGCTCATAGGTTCAAAGAAAACATGTGTAGACTTGGGCACACCATATAATAACTTGGGGACTCCAGATTATATTGGCCCAATATTTGTTCCGTTTTTCATCAAGAATATCGACAAGGTCATCTATGAGATTTGAAAGTTGTTTAGTACCCCTCCATGCACCTTCTCCTGTTCGAAGTTATTCGAGTCTATCTTGAGTATCTCAACGCCAAATCTTACCTAAGCAATATCCAACTGAGGCCAAGGGTGGCATAGGGTTGCAAATTGATGAGCCCTTATCATCTGAACCTACCCCCCTGGTAAGAGGTGCTTGTGCATCTCGTAGAAAGCTATTAGGAGAGTTTGTAGATTTGGCTTGAGATAACCATGCTCGAAGTACTAGTCAATGATCACAATTGCAAGAGGATGATGTCGGTCCATCTAGCATGCAAAAATAGACCCTAATGAGGAAACTTTGAGAAAACAACATTGGGACCGTGTGTGGGAAGCTGCAAGTATTATGGCATCCACGATTCATAAGTCCCCTTACAAGGCAATTGATATTGTACTGGATCCAGGTGCTCACTCTTTACTGCCTTATCTTCTTCTCTATTATGTGTAAATATTTATCTTTTTTATTATTAATTTTCAATCTTCTTCTTTTTGCTTGCAGCCAACTATGACAAAAATGCTAATCTTTGAATGGCACCGGAGTGGGTGAAGTCATTTTATTGTATATTGGAGCATGTCTTCCCCTTCTCTTGTCGAGTTGAGAGATTTGACCCACTCTCCGTTGGGACTACATTGTAGGAAGTACACACACTACTATCCCTCGAGGAAATAGGCAACATACATGGCTTACACCCTCCCAAGCTGACCTCTTGTCCAAGGGATATCGAGATGTACATGTATGGGAGGAAGCCCGACGCATTGCCTTGGAGAGCATTGCATTACGGACTCAAGCACATTTTAACCGTGCATAGCTCGGGTGATTAGGATGAGATCCTTTATGTGCGATACATGAATATGCACTTCCACTTTGGAGACACCCTATGTGGGCACTAGATTTTTTGTTCTTTTCATACAAAGAAAAGGTTTTGAATGTATACCTCCACATATGTACTTAAGAGTATTTATCATTTGACCTTAATTTCAAAAAATTGAATCTCTTTCAATCATCTTTTTGGTACAAAGTCAAAATTATCATTTTATGGTGGAATATCTTTTTGTAATAGTTTTTGTTTTGATGTTCTTATTCAACTTTTGTTAATGTTTGTCATGTCTATGCGAGTTCATTATTAATTAGTATTTGCGATGGAAAAAATATGTATTTAATATTGTAATTTTGCTCTTAAATTTGACATTCTGGCAATTAATTCCTCCCCATGTTTATACAAGTTATTCTTAAAACAAAGGAGTTCAAGGTGCGTCGGGATGCCTTGATAGGGAAGAAGTGGTATACATGTTTGCTTCAAAATTGCTCCATGAAAGGTATTGAGATTCATGATCGGTGGCCATTTAATGATCATAGAGCAAAAGAGCATACATCAACTCCCATGCTAGAGCTCCCAAGGGGACCCATCCCTAAGGGTGGATGTGTTCGAGGTCATGTAGTCGATTTGAGGAGGATACCTTTGAAGATGATTGACTTATGCAAACTATCGAGTGAATGTGTTATTTCAATTGACGTAACTAGATTTATTTATCTTTTGCCCCAATGTTGATTCATGCATATTGACACATACACATGTCAATAAGCATATGGATGCACACCCCCTTACTTGTACATATGTTCTTTTACAGAGAAAAGGAACTTCTATTAATGCTTAAAATCCAACCATACAAATTGGCAAAACCGAAAAGGTGCCAATCGTGGCCACAAATAAAAATGGGCTGAAAGAAAACTCGCTTATTGCTAGAGATCCCAGCTCTTTGCCTAGGGATTCTCTGTAACAGGGGCTACCAACCACGGTGGTGGACTATATAGCCAGAGAATCCCTCGTGGAGTGAGATCATAAAATACACCTGCAGGACAAGCCTTGCAGAAACATGCCTGCCTATCGTCGATAGCTCGAGAACCTGGAACACCGCGCTCACAAATGGATCGCAGCGTATGAATGATATCCTGCCAAATGGCAACCAACATAGCCGTCGGAGGAACATGGTTCTGGCCCATGACCCAACTGCTGCTGCAACGGGCCACCCAGATGTTCCAAGTCGTAATGCTAGCCACCGTCTCCCAAACACTATCTGCTCTCGACTGAGGGGGATGGTGAGAAGGGGGGGGAGTAGCTAAGTGAAGCTCAATGCTGTGAATGCTCCGACCCTGTATCTGGTAAGCTAGCAAGACCATGTCTATGGAGAAGGCATGGCCCCCCTCTATAAGCCAAGCTGCCATACCCCACGTGAAATCTCTCTGTGTGCTCTGAAGTCATGCCACAATCCAAAGCGCTCTGAGCCAGATCCTTTGAGCTGCTAGATAGCTCCATAAGTAGTGAGGAATAGTCTCCATAGCTCCGACTATACATCTATGGCAACTTCCATCCACCCGCATCTGCTTAAGCCACGGGCCTACTGGGAGACCACCGTGTGTGACCATCCAGAAGAAATAGGATATCTTTCGTGGACGTAGGCTTGACCACAAGCAAGCCCAAAATTTGGATCTAACCTCCTCGGGCACCTGCTACGCACTCCAGTGTCTCTCCTACGAAGGGGTCTAGGCCATTGCGTCCATCTGGATGTGATGTCCTATCCGCATGGTGTACGAGAAGAAAGGCACCTCCTCCACTCTCTCCGAGAGACCTAATTTGATCGGCCATAACCACTCTCTGGGGTCCCACTGTATCTCGTTGGAGAGGGCATCCCTCCCATAATCTCGAGCGGGGGGCATCTAGGTCTATGACTCAAGAAGGGTCGATCGACCACTCCTTGCCCAAACGTCCCACTACTCTGACCCTCTGCCAACCCACTTGGCCTAACACCTCGTCCATCTCCTGATCCCCTCTGATCCAGGGCTGCAATAGTCCACCCTATCCCACATCATAGAACCACGTGCTTGTGGGGGCTAGTGGCTGTGGGCACAGCTGAACACCCATCCTAGAGAACTATCCTAGCCAATGTGTCCGAGTGAAAACCTGCAGTCCCTCCCTACAAGAGTCCGGAATAGCTGCCTCTATCTCCACCATCCTCTGGCCAACCCCTCTCAGATGAGAAAGGACCTCCAATCGTGCCTCTGCCTCTACTGGGAGTCTAGACCATGTCCGCACGAAGCGAGCTGGGCTGCTGTCCCACTGTGCCTAGCCAACGTGTAGCTGCTGCCCTAGCATCAAACCATCCTGGTCTCTGACCTCCGGGTGCCAGATAAGCGGCTAGCGTGCAAACTCCTCTACGTACCGGCGGTTGACTCGGATGAAACCTCCTGAGATCCATTGCCAAACCCTCAAGAGACTCCTCATCAGGGGTGAGCCCTTATCTGTGAGAGGGGCCTCCGAAAAGATCCACTTGTGGGACGGTTGCCCCACGTGTGCGGGAGGGTGACATCTCTGGATCTATAATACCCAGGCCTCCATGTGCCTGTGGTAGTATCACTTTTTGCTACGCAACTCTAGCTCTAATGTTGTGAGTGCCATCTGATCCTGCCCAAAGGAAGTTACGCACCAAGCATCTCAACTGTCCCATGCAACCCCTGTGAAAACACCAACAAGAGGCTATATACTAGGCTGTAGCCAATAGGACCTGGTTAGCCACCAAGGCCCTGCCTGTTAGAGAGAGTTTGGCTGAGCTCCAGTAAAGAAGCTTGCGCCTCACACTCTCAAGGATCGGGGCTATCTATTGCTCTTCGAAGATGTCAATGCCCACATGGCATCCCAAGTACCTCATCAAGTGGCCACTCGGGATCCACTTGAAGCCTACCAATGCACCCCACTAAAGAATCTCCTGGGACTCCTCAGTCTCACTGAAAGAAAACCGGTTGATTTGCCCCAGTTGATCCTTGCCCTTGAGGCGGTGTAATAAACCTCAAGAGCCCCCCTCACCACATCCAGGCTCTCCTCCGAACCCTCATACAAGGCCGTATCATTTGCAAACTCCGAGTCGAGAAGCTCCTCCTCTTGTGTCTGATCAGTAGCCCCATCCCTCTGAGGTCAACGGTCTGCGACCTCAAGGAATAGCCCAATGCCTCCGCAACAAAGAGAAAGAGGAAGGGAGCTAGTGTTCCTTGTTTTATCTACTATGCACACATACAACCATAGGATCATCTTCATCAATCTCTACTTTTGAGTCAAGGATATGCTGCACCGCTTGAACTGCATTATGGATAACATTTTCCACATTTCAATTCTCCACAAGACCCTCTGACTTTAGCATGCTCATGTACCAATAATATGAGTGGCACCAAGTTAGGAGCTTATGTATCAACCAATCCACTTGCCTTCCATGGATAGTTTTCCTTCCATTCAAGAATCATGACTTTAAGGTGCCATGGTAGGATTCAATGGCCCCATTTGTATCTTGGTTTGCAAGGGGAATATTACGTGCGTCCCGCACCCACATGCCTAATCACTCCAACAAATAGATGGAGAAAATAACAACCAAAGACAAGTTAATTGAAACAGTTATGATGCTATGAGAAAGAGGAAAACACAAAGCAAATACATGCTCATGCATATAATGGAAAGCATACATATGTATGCATGGGACCCAATATGTTTGAAAGTGTGACATGAACGCATCTTGTTTTGCAAATTCATATGTGAACCATCTATTAATCAATGGACTTCTTCCTCTCTTTGCATCACAGATTGCCCAGGTTGCCCATGCATGTTCATTATTCCTAGTGATATGAACATGCAGTATGTTTATATGCTCGTATGGTTATATGCTCTTTTACTTATATGCCCTTATGCCCTTGTACAGTTATGCTCTTTTGCTTATATGCCCAACATTGAATGCTTGTATGATTATATGCTTGTATGGTTATATGACCTTGCAAGGTTGTTCTCTTACACGGTGCTCTGATTATGGTGAAATGGATGCATGCTCTTGTGCTTATATGCTTGTATGGGTAATGGGTTTTGCTCCTATGCTTATACAGTTATGCTCTTTTGATTATATGCATAAGACGGTGCTATGGTTATGGTGAAATGCTTATATGCTTATGCTCCTATGCTTGTATTGTAAATAGTCTCGCTCTTATGCCCTTGTATGATTATGCTCTTTTGCTTATATGCCCAACATCAAATGCCTCCATGCTCCTATGCGTGTATGGTTAATTGAATGCCTCCATGCTCCTATGCTCATATGGTTATATGACCTTATGGGGATATTCTCTTACATGGTGATCGAGTTATGGTGGGATGGATGTGTGCTCTTTTGCTTATATGCTTGTATGGGTAATGTGCTTTGCTCCTATGCTAATGCGGTTATGCTCTTTTGCTTATATGCTTATGCTCATATGCTTATGCTCCTATGCTTGTATTGTAAATGGGTCTTGCTCTTATGCCCTTGTACGGTTATGCTCTTTTGCTTATATGCATAACACGGTGCTATGGTTATGGTGAAATGCTTATATGCTTATGCTCTTAAGCTTATGCTCCTATGCTTGTATTGTAAATGGTCTCGCTCTTATGCCCTTGTACGGTTATGCTCTTTTGCTTATATGCCCATCATCAAATGCCTCCATGCTCCTATGCTCGTATGGTTAATCAAATGCCTCCATTTTGAACATTCTATAACATAAGAACATTCATCTTGAACATTCTATAACATAGACAACATTTGCATAGCATAATCGTATAAGGGCATAAGAGCGTGACCCATTAACAATACAAGCATAGGAGCATAAGCATACTTGAGCACATAAGCATTAATTAAACTTACATGCATACAAGCACAAGCCATAAGCCGTACAATCATACGAGCATCGTGTAAGAGCTAAAGCACAATTGCATAACCATGTCACCATACATGCGCTTATGCTTCTATGTTCACACCAATACGCCTCCACACCATGTGTTCATCTAACCATGCAAGCATAATGTGCAATGGTATAACCATGTAAGGTCACATGAACCATTTACCATCTACGAAATTCCAAAAAACCATGCTTGGACAAAACTTAATCCATGGAAATAGGTCATGAGGTCAATAATCAAATTTCCAGATGAGGCTATTGTTATGTGTGGGTGCCCATTGACTTGTCATTCAAGAACTGTTGCATGGATTTCTTGATGCGCTTTGGCTGGCAACAATGCTGGAGGAGCTATTCCACATGAGCCCATCGTAGAGCTCATGTGACATTGGCGCCATTTCTCTATAAAAGGCTTAGCCCTTTGGATTGAGTTTTCGAAACCATCATTAATGGCTTGTAGTGTGGTGGTGGGGTGTAGCGTTTGGTTTGCCTTCCTATCCTTGAGCACCTATAAATCAATCTCGGCACAGGAGACCATGGCCATAGCTAGAGACAACAGGAACTCATCCCCTCCTACATCCCGAATTGAAGCCTGAGTTCTTCAAATGCACAAAAGCCAAAGAATGCATGCAAAATCCTCTCATATTTACCTACAATGTTACCCAATAGGGACACACACATTGACAGTTCACGAGTGAGTCTCTCGTCGTCGTTACTCTATCATTCGTGGTCATGGATGTATGATGGGAACATGGGCGATGGGGGATGGATTGATTGAAGATACTCTGGGGTTTGGCTGTTCCATTGATCTGAATATGAGAAGTAAAGCAAGTAGAGGTGTACATAAGACATTACATCAATTAGTTATTTAAAGAGGGACTCCTAGGATGGATAAATTAAACATGAGCAAAACACCATTTCCATTGGTGTTCATATTTGTAAATCATATACACAAACACAAATGAAACAAATTGAGAACGACACACTAGCCCAATGACAAAGAGTACAAAAGATCATAAAACATTGCTTTTGTAAATGCCAAAAATGGACGGGTAAGTGAGAAGCACCGAAGAAGTAGTTTTTCAACAAATGAACACTCTACCACAAAACCCAACATTCACTCCTCCTCGGAAGTGCCCTCATCATATATGGAGATTTCGGGCAACTTAGACTACAAACCCTTCTTCTCCTCTACACGCTTTGCTTGCCCCCTAATTCTTTCCTCCTTGTTACCTTCCCATTTTAACATCTTCACCGCAACTCTCGCCTCTATCCAAGCATCTTTGTCTAACCTTGTCTTCTCAGGTAGACCCTCCCATGCCTCTCTTATGCTTGCCCTAGCCCTAGCTTGCGCAGCATTGCAAGCATTGTCATAACACTTGCCCGTGTCGAGCAAACGTTTGATGGAGCGATCTTGATGAGGATGATCAACCACATGCCCCTTCAGATGGCCACCCTGAGGGATTGGTCCCCTTGGAAGAGGCGGCATGGCTTCCAAGCCATGCACCTGCTCCCTGTGCCTATTGAAGGGACGCCTCCCACAAACCTCCTTGAGGTTCAAGTCACACTTCGAAACCAAGCAAGTGTACTAATTCTTGGCAGATATTTCATCGTGCCGTACCTTGAACTCCTTTGTTTTAAGAAGAACCTAGTCAAGCACAACAAGTACCAAATTAGTTCATAGAAAAGATAATAGACTTGCTTTTATGCGACTAGAAAGTAATGCAATTGACTAACTTCTCTTCATTTTTCTGTGAGCGTTTTGATCTCCCAAGTAGAACTGCTAGCGGTCAGTCGCTGTCACTGACGACGGCCTTCTCAGCGCCTCGCTTTCCCTTTTCCTGCCCCTTCTTTGAAGTGGGGGGGCTCAAAGCTGGTAGTCAGGATGAGACGGAGGAAGCCATTGCAAAGAAGCAAGTAGTATACTCTCCAAAAAACAAACTTGTGCATATAGAGACACACAATACTATCATACGTCCAATGATGGCGTTTGGAGGGAAACATTGGACATGCCCTAAACCCCCCCACAAAAAGATCAAATACGTCTCCACCAATATATTCTCCTTCGGGCTAATGTAAAAAAAGCACCCCATGACACTACTACCACCAAAACATCAAACAACAAATAAACATTGAAAAAAAAATATTTATAAATAATATATCATTTTAAATACTATGTGCTTCCAGCTAAAGTGATACCAAGAATGTTGTCGATGTGCTTAAGGATCAGCATTTTATCATTCCATTTTCCCTAAACCAATCCAACCTTTATTAGAGAGTAACATCAATTCCCAAAGGAGCTCTCAAATGTCTAGTTATCATCCCCTTTCCACCTAGCTGACAAGAAAGTATTTCAACCAACTAGGCCTACACCTTGAACCACTATTCATAGTAAATGATTTGGCACAACTCTAAGCTATACCTCGGCAACATAGTGCTACTGCCATGATGGACCATCTTTATCTCTTTTTTTGTTCAAGGGACAAATATATACAGTAGGTTTTGAAAAATTCCAACTCTTGATTCTTTTTCCACCCTCCTTAGCTATTTACATAAGCAATACGAATACTATTGGATCATCCTTAGCATGCCTCCTATCCTTGCAAGTTTTGCACTTAATTTCATGACAATAGGAGTATTCTAGATTGTTAGCATCATACAGTGGGCAAAAATGCGACCATCATACAGTGGGCAAAAATGTTGACATGAACTATAGAATATGAATGTGATTCTCACCATGATAACACTATTGAATATTATTGGGTAGAAAAGTCTTAAAGATGTGTTGTCATGGTTGCATGCAACAATATTAAGGATGTCAAAAGTCTTGAGGATGTCATATCAAGGTTGGAGCGAACAATAGTGCTTTAAAAATCCCTTGAGTTATTAGTTTAAATCCATGAAAAATCTCTACTTCTTGTGTAGGAAGAATGCATTGAGCCTCTAGTTCAGGTGTAGACTGTAATGCTTTTGCTATAGACTCATTCTCTTCTTCCTTTGTAAGTTGCAACTTTGCTTGAGGCTAAGATGCACAAGGAGACTGAATTGTCTCTTGTTTTTCTTTGGGTGATTGAGTAGACTCTCCCTCATGTTCTTCATTGACATCATGTTGTTTCCCAATGGTAGCAATTAGGTCGTGAATAGTCTTAGCCATAAAATCTTGTAGCTCGAGCTTTGTATATGCTTCTATTGAGACATGTTCAAAAATTTATTGAAAAGGGCAAGCATAGCTATTGCTATTTTTTAGAGTACAAAAGAGGCTTCCATCATGTCTCATGTCTATATAAACCTTTTAATTTCTTGAATATTCAAGAGTGTTATAATTTTCTGCATTGAAAGTAAAAAGAGTCTTGCAAGTCTCTTGCGTAAATCTTTTTTATAAATTTTGTGAATCTTTCAATATGCATCTACAACATCACACCTTGCGAAGGAAGAAGAGATTGAGTCTATCCCAAGCTCAACCCTACCAGGCTTGTTACAGATTGCACCAAAAGGAGAAACTCAGTGTACACCATCTACACAAGAAGTAGAGACTCAATGTACTCTTAGAGCATCACAGCCTCAAGAGGATTCATCGACTCTATTCCTTTGTAAAGCATGTAGATGACCTAAGAAACATAAGTCCTTGAATATTTTTACCTTGTTTGTGTTGACTAATGATGGTGTTTTTTTTACTTATGTTAAATGTTACAATACATTAGGATATTTACTTATGATATTTCTTCCATTTGTATTATTATTTGATTATATGTGAATACATAAGGGGCATTCTCTCATGGATACATAAGGGACATTTATCATGGATACACTTGATGAAAACTTGCGACTTAAAACAATAAGATTACTCAAATTATGCTATAGGGTCAAAGTTTATAACATTACAGAGTCATAAGAGCCACACTTGATGAGAATTTGCGACTCAAAAAAATTGTATTAGCAATTCTAATATGATATGCTCAGCCCTACCAAGCTTGTTTTAGAGAATACAAAATAAGATAAACGACTATTATAGGCCACACAGGCCGAGACCACACTAGAAGATCTCATCATTAGTATCTCTTATCTTCTCAATAACCCAATCTTCCACTGACTCCACGTCCGTATCGTCAACATAATTACAATGAAGGAAGAAATTCAAGTAGTCACAAATTGTTTCTTTATAATTTCTTTGGGAGGCCCTTATCGTTCTTTCAACACATTCTGCATCAAATCGGCCATACCGAGTGCTGTGATAATGTAGGTTGCTTAAGAAGTCTAAGAAATCTTGTCGTGCTTTTATAATACATTGTAAAAGTCTTTCGCTCTCTGCTATCTTCTGAGTCTCCTCCCTCTCTACCCGCCTCTATGCATCAAGTTCCTCTCTCTCCATTCGTGTCAGTGGCAAGGATTACATTCATGTCTTCACGTTTGTGTTAATGGGTTATTAGAATTCATTAATTACTCTTTCAAGTAGTGTGAAAACAATGTGATCATGTAGTTTACTAGGAAAAATCATCAAAAAACCGGATAAAAGTACCGCCGGTACACAAGATACTACCGACAATAGTATTCACCTTCCTGGCAGTAATATTAATTATCCCTACATTGTAAATATCGATGGTAATATACACCATCAGGATAATTAATATTATCACCGGTAAGGTGAATACTACCACCGGTAGTATCTTGTATACCGGCGGTACAGTGGGTTATGGATTCCCAGTTTCTTGCATGCCTCAAGGCTATATATTGGTGGAAATGGTGATAGAGGCTCGTCATTCAATCCGCTTCTTGTGGTTCATATCCCGATAAACCTTTTGGTAAGTTGGGAAAGAAAGTGAACCACGATTTGGATTTGAATAGTTGTAAGGCTAAGTGGGTTAGAGTGAGTCAGCATTCATTATACCTATGGGTGTGGTTTGCTCCTTTGATTCCTTGCGTCTTGGGAAAATTGTAGACCACAAACATGAGGGCTAGTGGATGCAAGTGTTTGTTGTGTGTTCTTGAGGGTGGTCTATACTCCGACTCCTTGCTTGCGGACCATGATCATGAGTGCCAATGAGTGTGATTGTTAGTGAACAGCCTTGACTCTTAAGCTAAGGGCCTTAGGTATGGAGAGAAGGGGGAGACGAGATGGCAATGGCTTGAGCAGAAATAGGACATGTGTTGCGACTACGAATGCACAATCATAAATGCCTGAAATTAGAAATGCTCATCCACAATCTTCAAGACAAGTTGTGACTAGGCAAACTGTGGATGCATCGAGTCATGCCCATACTAGTATTCATATGCCTAAAAATGTTCCTGTGGTTGAAGAAGGAGTTGTAGAAGAGGATCTCATTGTTGAAATGGGCACTACCCCAACGCTTGATCCACCCTATGAGGTTGTTAACCAAGATATGGGGAGAAAATTTATGCAAGTGTCACAATCCTCTCAAAGAGTTGTTCCACGTGCATAGGGGGAAAAATGTAAGTCACATGGTCCAGAGTGGGACTTTGTTATTAATGTTTGTGACTACGTTGAGTGGAAATGCAAGTATTGTGGAATAAAAAATCTGGGGGAGCACCTCACATAAGGGACCACTTGCTTGGTGACTCAAGAAAGAGCATTCAGCATTGTGTGATCTGAGGAGCTGCTGAAGTAGCCCGCACCTTGATAGAGAAGTTGTAAGCTTCTGGAAAAATACGAAGAAGTTCAATTTGGAAAAGTCAAGGTATAAGTGGAGTAGAGTCTGTAAGCATACACGGTGATGGAAGTACAAGTGTTGCAGGCTCCCATGCCAGAACTCCTTATGTGGACACTAGCATGCAAGATAGATCGCCACCTATGGCTCGTGAAGCTAGATCGGTAACTGCTACTCCTAACTTGAGGCAACCCACGATAGTTAAGAGCATCTGGGTTCAAGACTTGGAGAATGCATAGTATGTACTTGGTAGATCAATCTTGTGGTCAGGATATCCACTGAGTATGGTTGATAATGATGATATGAGAGCTGCATGGAATTGCACTGCTAACTATGGGCCGGGCTTCAAGCCGCCTTCTTATCACACATTGTGTATGTCATTGTTAGATAAGGCATATGCAAAAGAGAAAGAGCACATAAATCGTAGCATTTTCAAGCAACTGCATAACACCAGATGCACAATTGTCTTAGACGGGTGGACAAGCATAAAATGCCATGCTTTATTGAATGTGATGGTTAAATTGCCATGTGGGAAGGCCTTCCACACATCAATTGATGCCTCACATGTAAAGAAGCCAGGGACATATATGGATGGTGTGTTATCCAAGGTTATAAGAGATTTAGGGCCTGAAAAGGTTGTTCAGGTTGTCATGGATAATGCCAAGAGTTGTAAAAAGGTGGGAAGAATATTGCAAAGGGAGTATACCAATTTATATGCATCTGCGTGTTGTACACATACTTTAAATCTTGCATTGAAAGATTGGTATAAACAAGTGCCATGGTTCAAAGAGATTGTTTGTGAGGCTCGAGACATCGTCAAGTTAGTACAATCAAAGCAACGTCTCAAAGCAATCTTTATGTCTTGTGATGGTTCTACCATGTTGCAATTACCAGCACAACCACGAGGTTTGGTATGTACTCTACACTTTGCAATCTCTTGTGAAAAATAGGAGTTTTCTTATAGAGACATTTCATTGTGATGAATTTGAATGATGGATGTCAGAGTTGACCAATAGGGTAATAAAGGAGAAAATGCATGACCTGAAAGAAACATTGGGATCCCTTGCATTATGGAAACAGTTTGATGCTGCTAATGCTATGAAACCTCTTTTATATGCACTTAGGGCATTGGACTCAAAGTCTCCACCAATCGAAAAAGTATGGATGCACTTTTGGAGTATTGAGCAAGCTCTTATTGCGAGGAATCCCCCTGCTCACTCAGGCCAAGAGAATGAGAGAAGACCATTTAATGCTACAAAATGCAAGGAATTGTGGCAATTGTTTAGGCCGCAATGGGAGCAAGCTCATAATCCATTGCATAGTGTTGGGTACCTTTTAGACCCCAAGTGGTGGAATATGAAGCCCGAAGAGATCCCAATTGTTATGCATGACTTTCATAAGGTGGTGCGACAATATTATCCCCACAACTATGAGTTTGCAAAGTGTTGTAATGAGTTAGCCAAGTATTGATGCAAGGAGGGGTTGTTTGCATTGAGCGATGTTCAAGAATTGGTAGAAACTTCATCTGCTTGGAAATGGTGGATGATAAATAGTGGCACGTGTGAGATTCTATGCCCGATTGCAATGAGGGTTCTTTCTCAGACATCAAACTTGGGCTCAAAAAGAAACTGGAGTCATTACAAGTACATTCATAGTACTTTATAAAATAGACTTCTAGAGGATTGGGCTGAGAAGTTAGTGTACATCTATGCCAATCATAAAATCTTAGAAACATAAGGAGATGTGGGATATGAGGAGAAAGTTCTAAAATGGACCTATGATATCCCGCCAGATGCTATACAACCTGAAGCAGTCCCATTGTTGTAGATTCTAGAACCCCAAGAAGAGGATGAAATTGGGATTGATGGTGCGACATCCAAGGAGGATAGCGATGAGGAGGATGAATCTGATGAAGATGAAGGACATAATATTCGCCTTCCACATGGGTTTGAAGATGAGGACATTGATGATGAACATGATGAGGATAGTGACTCGTGAATTGTGGCAATGATGGCAATAGGGTTTTGAATGTCTCATTGTATTTTGAATGTGTTCTTGTTTTTTGATTGTAGGTTACGGTTTAGGGTTGGATAAGAATTGTCTTGTTGTGCATTGTAAATATCTTGTGTTTAGGGTTTGGGCTTTATATCTTCCTTGTCGCCCCATTGCATAGGCTTTTGGGTGGTAATGCCAATTGTTGTACTATTGACCAAGTTCAATTGAGCAAGAGCATGGCAACTAGCATACCACTCTGTCTCATATGCGATAGAATCCTATGCGACAACGTGGGGAAGAAGCATGTGCAAAGTTTAATTTCTTGTCTTTGGTAACATTTTTCTTTAATGACTTTAGAGATAAGTTTTAATTGTGTGTGTGTGTGTGTGTGTGTGTGTGAGAGAGAGAGAGAGAGAGAGAGAGAGAGAGAGAGAGAGAGAGAGAGAGAGAGAGAGAGAGCGCTTGTGATGAAAGTGCATATAATTACATTTTAATGGCAAATAGAAAATGCTTTTAAAGTTTACTTTATATAGTTTATCATGATTAAAGATTAAAGTTTACTTTATATAGGATTGCATAGTGTTTTAAATTCCAAATTCCAATTGATGCAAGGGTTTAGGTTTTAAGTATTAGGATGGATGCAAATGAATATGACCATTGGATTATATTTGTTTTCAATTAACTATAGCCTTCCTTAAATTAGTTATTATGAAACAATATATTGACACTATTCCAATTGATGACTTTAGGATTGCATGTGATGGATTTAGGGATTGCAAGTGCACAATAATTATGAACATTAGATGCATATAAATTAATCACTAAGCATTTAAATAAATAAATTCCACCGGATCATATAGTACACCATCATAGAACTTCAATGAACTTAAAACAAAGGCATATATTTCCATCATAAAGAGATTGTATACATATATTTCCATCATAAAGAGAATGTATAACTTCATTCAATGTCATGGTCCTGGATACAACTGCCAACACCATGTACAATGCCATTAATAGTTGGGCTTTACAAAGTGGACAAATTGATCTAGTTGGCAAGTAATCTACTAAACAATAGAGATGAAATTTATGGCCACAAGGTAGAGAGTAATAGCCAGTACAATTATCAAACAAGCATTGGCATATTGGGCATAAGCAATTGTCTGGGCTATCGGAGGGAAGGGGTTCCACGGCATATGGTTGTGAGGATATATTGCGATGACAAATAGCTAACCACGCCTCCACGCTTGCATCTCTGATTAGTGTTGCACGTGCTTTGTGGGCCTCTTCCACAACCGTGTGTTGAGGTTCTCAAAGATCTTCAATTGGGCACATAGAGCAATAATCTCATTCTACAACTTTGGCTTAGTTCGTTGTCTTTCAGTTTCTAGGCATTGGACCTGCTCGAACCGAGCCACGTTCTCTTCGTGAAGTTGCACCACTTGTTGCTCCAGTGGGCCATGCGCACCCTCCAATGCCCTGGACAATTGTGATTGGGTGATCATCACTTCTATATGACCACGCGTATGCTTGTCCTTGTAAGAGGAGAAGTCCACCTGTATACCCTTAATGAAGTGCATGTACAAGAATTTGGAAAAGTACATCGCCACTTCATTATGGTGTGGGGGCTTTCCATATACCTCGATGTCTGAATCCGTTTGTCTCAAAAATTGGCTATCTTCCACCTCCCATGCTGGTCCAAAGCTTGGGTTGGGTTGCTTCCATCTCCCTTTTTTCTTCGACGTCTCCTCGCATGGCTGCCTAAGGCTGCCTCTTCATCTGCCTCAAAGGGCCAGATTGCCTAGAGCTCTTGTTTGGAGACTCGCTTGTTTACTTCTTTCCATTGCATGCCTACAAAACCAACGCCCATGGTGTCGATTGCTAATCAAATACTTATTGGCAATATCTTTAAACAAAAATTGAATTATTAAACATACAGACCTCTAGGTTGAGCGTACATGGATGTACACACAATAGTCTCTGGCACATGCTCGAGCGTTGCACTGGCAACATTGCATAGCTGTTCGAACTATGACCGTTGATGCTCGGCATGCCGAGCCTCCTCTTGCATCAATGGATGCTTTCCTACTCTTCTGGAGACTTCCTCCTCCCTGTGCGGAGGAGGAGTATCCTCTCCTTGTGACATTTTCAAATAGTGTAGTGCGAATACTATAGTTCGGATAGCACAGTATAGATAAATGCCCTGAGTGGAGTATGCAAAGTCTGCATGCATCAAATTCAATATTTGTGAGTTCATCTTGTGTCAGATAGGACACAAGATGCAAATGTCACGTACAATATGCTTGATGAAAGATGAAGATGTTTCATATGCTATGCAAAATGTACATGTTGCAATCTTGGATAAATGCTTTCAAATGTTGCAATCTTTATAGAATGACATCCACAACATAAATGACATATTTTTGAATTATAAATACTTTCAAGGCCAATAATTTTGTTTTTGAATAAGAAGTTTATTACGATAAGTTTGATAGACACATGGTGTCCCAAAAATATTACAAGGCAAAAAATGTGACTTATGTTGCAAGCCTAAGGGCAAGAGACATCTCTTCCATAGGCCTCATAACCAATTCTCCCTCACATTCTACTCTCTTTAAGATATCACTGGTCTCTACACGTGGCTTTCTCTCATCAACAATGCGATGCATCATTTGTTCATGCACACGATGCTTAATGGCATTAACAACATGAGAGGGAGGCATTTTTCAATCATTCTCAATATAACCCCAGGCATCTTCAAAAAATTGAATCATCTCAACAATGATCCATCCGAATGCATAGGTATCTGCATGGCATGTATATCTGCCTCTTAAGGGTACTTTTTGTAGCTCGGGTGCAAGCCACTTTTTTCGCCTGTGCTCTTGCTCTTTCCAGCGAACTCTCTCAGCAAAGTCGGCATCTATCTCCAAAGACTGCTGCTTCAGATGCTTGAATGCCTTTTGACTCTCCGAGAAGTCCATGGCCATCCCCCAATCTATGATGCCTACTCGCGGCATCTAGACTTTCCAACAAAATCCAATAAGATGTTGCCTGGCTACAGGTCTGAGTGCATCCACCTTCCTGCATGCAGCCTTCCCAAACCATCCACAAGTGCATGGATGATATGGAGGAGATTCTCACAAAAGACATTGATCCGAGCAATATCTTCCTTCTCCAATGTAGCTTGGACTTCCCCACTTGTTGTGGCCATCAGATCTGCTCTTCATCTTAAAACATGGTGGAAGTAGCATGTGAACCTACCCTGGTCCATTGGTAGAATTTGAAGAAACTGCAATAAGCTACCACCATTAAAGTATGGTGTGATGGTCCACAGTGGCTCTTCTTAGGTTACTGCGATCACACGTACAAGGACTAGGTGTAAAATCTGCATGAGTTCTTCTCTCCTTGCTTCTTGTGTATGCGTCCCAATATTGCCCTTGTACTTCTTTCTGGCATATTCCACGTGATATGGCAACCCTGTAGCTCCTACCAACTGCACTTTAAAAACAGTGCCATAGGATCTTGAGCCGATTTTCTCGCCAACTTGGATCTCCCTCTCTGTGACATAGGCCAAGATTGGCACTCTGTCTATGTTACTAGCCAGGTGTTGTGCCGTTTGAACCTCATCACCTCTCAATGGTTGAGAGGGTGTAGAGGCTGGCTACTCTTTACCTGCAGCCAAGGACGTAGCTCACCCATAAGCTGTTGCAGCCTTTTTTTCCCAGCTCTTAGCCACTATGACATAGCGATCTGATGCAACGACCTTACTCTTGTGCTTGGCCCATACACTTGTCCATTGTGTTGATTTGAAGACATCAAACTCTTGTGCAAGAGTAGGGTCTACATTGCATTCTTCGTTGAAGTGGGTCTCTGCATTCCCAATAAAGCTATCAACTCAAAGCATGGCATCTGTCTCCCATTGCACCTGGCTTGCAAGGTCATCCTGACCTTCAGACTGCAAACTGGTCTTAGCATCACCAAAAATCCTTCTCTTCATAGTGCTAACTCCCTCCAAACTAGATACAGTTGATTCCATCTCACTCTTCTCCATGTTGCACACCCTAATAAAAAAGGCATCCCAAATGCTTCTCGTCACTCTCTTGCACTCGCCCTTACTTAGCTCTTCCCCTACTTTTCGCTTAGTGCCGACGGTTGAGGCCATACTTGGGATTAGATCCTACTATGTGTGTGCGGAAAGCTTTCTCAGTAAACACTAGCAAACAGCTACAGTTTCCATACAATAGTGAGCAGGCAGGAATCTGACAATAACTCCCACCCTATGCATGCATGAAATGAAAATTAAAATGATTTCAATGCACACATGCAAATGATTTCAATGCAAAATTTTTAATTACATGAAATGCAAATGATTTCAATGCACGCATGCAAGAAATGATTCTTTCAATGCATGCATGCATGAAATGCAAGATAATTTTGTAAAAATTTTGATTTCAATGCATGCATGCAAGAAATGCAAGATAATTTCATAAAAATTTTGATTTCAATGCATGCATGCAAGAAATGCAATATAATTTTGCAAAAATTTTGATTTCAATGCATGCATGTAAGAAATGCAAGATAATTTCATAAAATTTTTTATTTCAATGCATGCATGCAAGAAATGCAAGATAATTTTGTAAATTTTTTTATAAACCCAACCCCCCCCCTTTATGTGGAGGGCCAAGGAAACCTAGTTCCAAGTTGTGGTCCTAACTAGCCCCCCATCCTATTTAGGACATGGGACCAAGAACCACTTCCTGGACCAGCCCCCTCGGCCAAGACATGGAGAGAGGAGGATTTTTACCTCTTCTCAATCCATTGTTAGTGGACAGTGACACCGACGGTTGGTATATAATTTTGGGGTTGTAGTACTACCACTGGTAGTTTGAAGATTACAGTCGATAGTAGTACTATCGGTGGTAAAAAGATTAATACCGATGGTTGTAATAATACTACCGGTGGTTATACTTAAACTACTGGCAGTAAGTACCGGCAATATGGTCACTACTACCGCCGATAATAATGTGTCAATCTATCAGCGGTACTATTAGCACTACTACCGATACCTAGATACCATCAATAGTGTTACTGTTACTGCCGCTTGTATGTATTTAATTTTCAAGTCAAGGCCACCTAATAGCATAAAGCCATGATTGTAACCGTGAATGCATGATATACATCATCACGACACGTAATCACAATAAAATTCACGTGATTATGTGAATATGTAATCCTTGGTTAGTGGCCGTCCATGGAGAGCCTTATCGAATTCTTGCATCTCTCCTTGCTCCTTGGTCAGCAATCCATTCTTTAAGACTGTTGATTCCAGACTCGATGATGCCAAGGACATCAATGGGTGGGGAGATGATAAATTAAGAGAGATGGAAGAAGAAAGTGCTTGTAGAAGGACTAGGATGGAAGAAAGAAGGGAGTGTTTATGGAAGGACTAGGATGGAAGAAAGAAGAGAGTGTTTGTACAAGGACTAGGATGGAAGAATACAAGTTCAATAACACAATGTCGAGGGTGAGGAGTGAAGAAAATACAGCTTGCAAGAATGAGAGAAAGGTGTGTTCACTATGATAAGGATGGGTGAGCGCCATAGTGTGTTTGCACAGATGAGTATGGGTGAATGGTCCAACCGACACTTAAACTGATAGTGTGAAATGAAAGGTTTGGAATAAAGTCAGCGGAGCATTGGGAATGCTCCACTTTAAGTGAGTGGAGCATTGGGAATCAATACTTGGAAGTGAAAGATTACAAACAGTTATTATGTTCTTCTCATCAGACATTTAATATTGCAATAGTTTGCTTAATATTGAATCTTTTTAAGGTGTTTGTCAACACCATACAATCCTATTACAAGAGTTAACAACTGCTAAATCTTATCTTTTGCTATAACTTATATGTGCCAGATTAAATTTTATAATTTTGATTTCATCTCCTATAAAAATCTCTAACAATTTGCTTGTTTTAATGTTTTAATCTGTGCTTAGAAGAGTGGGTTTTTTCTTAAATTTTAGCCAAAAACTAGTCCAAAAGATCTGTAAAAATGAATTTGTACATTGATAAGTCCAAAATTGATGAAATAAGTGTAGAAGGAAGGTGGTTCAAGTTAGGAAGTGCAATAAGTCACAAGTATACATGAAGGCTTTGAGTCCATTGCTAGAGAAAAAGGTGTGGAGATAGATGGGCGAGAGAAGTTGGATGTGTTGATGTAAGGTTTGCAAGCAGTGTTCAAGAACAAGGTAAGTTTGAAGGGAATAAACTTGATAGTGGCAAGGCATGCACTGTAGATGTTGAAGCTAGATGAGCCATCTAAGGAAGAAATTGAGGTAAGTTTAAGGCATTCAATTCTAGCAAAGGTGATCAACACATTCTCGAGGAGAAGCAATAACTAATGGAGGAAGTTGGACCTAAGGATCCAACATGAAGCACCTTGCTGAAACCTTGCAACACCAACTTCCCACTTGGAACTTAATATATTGATCATCTAGCCTCTTCACTTGGCTTCTTGGCCAACACTCAACCCTTGAGTTTTCTGGCAGCTCCCTTATTAACATTGATGCTCATTGTTGTCTCACAACTATCCATCTTGAAATCTTCTATCTATTTATCTATGTTGTTGTTCAAGGTGGAGCACCTTGCTCAAACTTTGCAACACCAATTTCTTAAGTACAACTTATTATATTGATCAACAAGATTCTTTCCTTGATTATTGCTTTTCTTTGCTCACACTCCACTCTTGAGTTTCCTAGTAACTCCCATGATTAATACAAGTGCATGGTGATTTGGGAGTTTAAAATGAGATGATACATTCTACACACAGAGATGCAAAAGGTTCTGGTTGGTATATGCAGCTTCCCTTGCCTCTTCCCTACTTTCATCCCTTGGGCTCCAACCTCCCACCTCTACTGCTTCAATCCCTCTACCGCCCCCTACCACCTCCACCTCCTGAGTCCTCGCACCGCCCCACCCCTGTTGCTTGATCCTCTTGGAATGAAGGACACCATCTGTATTGCAGGGTTGGAGCTGCAACGGATGGAGATGGAAGGGGGGTTGGAATGATGCAAGGGCAGGGCTGAGCACAAGGTGTGAGAGAGGGTCTAGGTAGGGTGAGCAGTGGGAGTGAGAGGAGGTCTAGGCATAGCTTTTGGGTAGCAAGGCAGAGGGAGGAGGAGCAGGGTGGCAAGGTTGAGTGGAGGGCGAAGACGTGGAGGGAAAGGGAGGGTTAGTTAGGTTACTTAATCAATTAGGTTAGGTATATTAATTAGATTACATTACTTAAATTAGGGGGATAAACATAGGCTAAGCTAATCAATTATTTTTTAAAGGGAATCTTCCAAATCCAAGAACTTTTGTAGATGTAATGCAATATTTGAATGCATAGACAATTGAAACACAAAATTGCAAACCTACTCGAACAAATCCCATCAAAATTTGATGCTTCAATACATAGATCATGAATTTTTAAGATTAGTGGAGCCATTTAGATAATTGATGCAATGGGAATACACTAGGAAAAATGTAGTCCTCCCAAAAGTCAATTTATGTGGTAATGGGAATCAAAACTATGCAAATGTGTCAACCTTAATTAAACAGGGTTGGCAAGAATGGGAAAATATATTTCACTATGGATAATGATTATGAGCTAACACAAGGTTTACATGCCATACTTATTCAAGAATTAGATGGGGCCTTGGCCCCAAGAAGTATTGGTAGTGTCTTTCGAAACATTGACTGGAGTGGGTGTAGGGCTTTTTTTGAGGGACTGTATTAAGAGCAAATTCCCTGTACAATGTTTTTAATTACCATGCATAAAAAACACAGATGGCACTCGCAAAGTTAGGCTTTGAACCATTCCCCTCGTTGCTTGTACGACTAACGATATGAAGTTTTGCACTTGGGTCAACGTTTGCTTGGGTATAGCCAATCGCGGAACTATTTTTGGGGCCATTTTAGGGCCGTGATGCGATGTGCTCTTGGGTGAAATTTTAAATTTTACGTAGACCTGTGCTCTCGTTGAAAAATTTCCCGACATCATGATGCCACACTGGCATAATAATTAGACACAATCTATTTATTTTGCACACCACAGAGCTCGACACATGGCAACTCTGTACTACATCGTGCATCTTTGCACTGCTTCACATAGCACAGTTTCTAGCCTGACTGCTTACCATTGCATAGCCTTTTGCCATAGCTTTGCCCCCTGTCACTGGACACCGCACCCATGCACATCATTAAAATTTAAGGTTGGCTTGGAGAGACCACCACATCGATTCTTGGCATAATAATGAGACACAATCTATCATTTTGAACACCACTGCAGTGCAGTCTCTGGCCTGACCATCTGTTAGCTTTGCCCATGCAAATCATAGGTTGTCTTGGAGAGACCACCGTGCTGGTTTTAGGCATAATAATGAGACATAATCTATCATTCTAAGCATCACATCAGTGCCAGTCTCTGACCTGACGACCTATCATCACCCATAATTCAAGGTTGTCTTAGAGAGGCCACTATACTAGTTCTTGGAGTTATAGCTCTGTTACCTATTTTTACATATTACAAGAGGAGGTATATGACAACCAGCACACTAGCAAACAGAAGGAGATCTATGACAGCCACCATGCTAGTTCTTGGAGTTATATATTTGTGTACAAAGGAAAATGTATTTCCTTGTGCAACCAAGCAAAATACAATTGATGATATGGCCCTTCAGGGGTCCCCTTTAGGGGCAAGAGCCATATCGACATGCCATATCTATCCAGTGGCATCCTGGATATTGTATAATGCATGTCCATGTGGCCCTTACCCCTAGAGGGGACCCCTCAAGGGCCATATCGTCAATTGCATTTTCTAAAAGTTTAATTGTATTTTTCTAGATGTATCTCCATGCAACCACAACGATGGGTCATTGGAGCTATTTTAGTGCTATTTTGGTCCTAAACCAAGGAAATTGTAGTCCTACTTTAATGGTATTTTAGTCCTTGTTGCAGTAAATATAAATGAGGGCAAAAGTATTATGAGCCACCGCAGTGACTAGAGGCTCGGTGGTGTCATCTAGATGATCAACTACAATTCATCGAGTGAAAACTAAGCAAAAGAGATTACAATGTACATCTATATCCAATAACAAGTTATATAAATTTTAACAACTTATACTAAGCAAAAATTGAATAGAGGATCTTAAAATTATAAAAACTTGGCAATTACTGAGAGCCTTAAAGGCCAAAAGATTACATCTAGTGACCATAACCATTTAAATATAAAAGTTAACAATAGTGCATACTGAGAGCCTCAAATTGAACAAAAAGAGATTACATAAATGTAATAAAAACTCAATAATTGCTGAGAGCCTTAAAGACCAAAACAATACATCCAGTGAGCCAAAAGATAGCTGAGAGCCTTAGAGTCCAAAAGATTACATCCAACCATTGTTGAGTAGTTATGAGCCTCGTCTGAGCAAGAGGGAATTTGTACAACTCAATATTTTTGCCAGCCTAGCTCATTGCATTAACATTTTTTAGGGAGCCAAAGGAGGAGATGATGGAGAGGCCGAAGACCATGCACATGGCCAGGACTCAGATTATGGCCCCCCCAACAAGTTGAGAGTACTCTATTGTGAAAATACTAAGGCCTTCGTCGACGTCTAGGGGGAGCCCATACAGCACAGCCATAAAGAGGCCAGAGGTGAGCATGTCATCTAAGATGGTGACATGTAGATATGGGGGGAATCGAATGTGGGAACGAGGGTCTCCAATAGTAGTAGCATTTCTACTCCAAGTGAGTGCAGCACAATCACCTTATATGAGAAGGCAGATAACATTGGGATCATAGTGCATCGAGGGGGGTGGTAGTAGGCATGGTGAAGATGAGTGGATGAGCAACAGATGATCAGGGGAGTAGATGAGTGATGAGATTTGGAGGAGGGAGCACGGAGCAAAGTAGAGCAGGGGCGAAAAAGAGCTAGAGGAGGGGTGTGGAGCCAAGTAGCAGAGCTTGTGGAGCAAAGTAGTAGAGTAGGGGCGAATGAGAGCAACGTAGTAAAATACCAAATGCCATGGATCTTGTATGGTGGTGGGTGAGCAGGCCACTGCAGTGGCTGGTAATTAATTAACTGCCATCCTGGTAGAATCTTAGCCACAATAGGCGTGGCTGATGAGAGCCACCACCACGAGGCAGTTTTTTCCACAAAAGTAAATCATGAATTCTAATTACCTCTAATCACTCACTACCAGGCACTCTAGTACTCTATTGAGCATGCAAGCCTGGTGACTGGTAATTTTTACTGCACTCATAGTGATCATGCATGCTTATGCATGGTGGTGGGTGAGCAAGCCACTGGAGTGGCTGGTAATTAATTGCCAGCTCGATGGAATCGTAGCCATGACAGACATGGTTGATGAGATCCACCACCACCAGGAAGTAATTACCACAAAAGTAAATCATGAATTGTAATCACTCATTACCATGCACTCTAGTACTCTGCTGAGCATGCAAGCCCAGTGACTGGTAATTTACTGCACTCGTAGTGATCATGCAGCACAATGGCCATAAATGTGGCTGATGAGAGCCACCACCACTGGGAAGTAATTACTACAAAAGTAAATTATGAAGCCTAATCACCTCTAATAACTCATTACCATGCACTCTAGTACTCTCCTGAGCATGCAAGCCTAGTGACTAGTAATTTACTACACTCGTAGTAATTATGCATGCAAGCTCGGCGGTGTTAACTAGAAGGTGAGTAATTGCGAGCCGCTACGATGGCTGGTAATTAATTGCCAGCCCGGTCGATCTTAGCTGCCATCACAGACATGGCTACTCTAACCATGCAAGGTAGTACTACCTTCTTGAATTAATTAAAATTTGGGCCAACCACCGTGGTGGCTCTCACCTTGATAGTGTAGTTGGGCTACAAACTTAAGCCTTCGATATTCCATTCCCTTAATTGTTTCGTCTTCTATCCCTCTCGATTGTTTCTTTCTCCCTTGCACTTACACTATAAACTCAAGCCTCCACTATTACATTTCCTTCATTGTTTCATCTTCTATCCCTCTCAACCATTTCTATCTCCCTTGCACTCTTCCTGTAACTTGTATCATATAGGGTAATGGTTCCTGCATAGTCTGAGAGCTCCTCACACAATCTTTCCTCCCCCTCTGCAGCATAGTGTGAGAGCCTCTCCTCCCTTGATCTTGAAATCGTGACATATGGGAGCTCCTCTCTCGCTCTTCAAAAGCCCAATTTGGGTGTTCTCAAAAACTTCACAAGGTTGGTACAAGAGGTGAACATGAAGGAGGGGCAACTAGTCTATCAAGGTTAGAAGATTACCATCACTGAAGCGTGATTGAAAATGCACTAGGCATTCCTGGAGGCAATTTGCAAGCACACTTCTTTGAGAAGCAGTGGAAGAGATAAGATATTCTAGATATATATCTCAACGCTCAGATTAGTAAAGATGGTGGAGTCAAGCTTTCTAGCTTGCCAACAGACCTCCAAGATGTGTTGAAGAAGACCACTCGCTTCTTTCCTAATACAAGAGGAACTATGAAGTTTTGGCAGGTTCAAGCAGCAGTAGAGCAACTAAAAGGACGTGATGTATCTTTCTCAAGGGCAATCTCCAAGAGCATGATAGCCAACCTAAAGAATCGCATAGATGGCAAATCCCAATGGTCATCTCAATCCGCTTGAGTTACAATGCACTTGATGGCATCTACCCTCAAAGTGATTTTTGAGCAATACGATAAGAAGATGTCTCAGAAGGTGACTTTTCTACTACAAGAGAAAGCCACTGATGCAGCAAAGGCCGCGCAACTTGAGAAAATTCTTAGGAAAGTTGCAGAAGGCAAGGTAGAGGAGGCACACGTGAGGGCCTTGCAAGCACAAGAGCAAGATGAGGTTGCTACAAAAATGGTCGACATGGAAAGGCATATAAGAGAAGAAGTAGAGAAGTGCATCAAGGAGCTATGAGATGGGCTTAAAGAAGTGAGAAGTGATGGGGACATCGCGGACAAGGAGCTAGCAATGATGCGAAAGGAGCTTGAAAGAGCCAAAGAGGAGGGTCTTTACAAACGGCTCTGCAACATGCAGAATGCATTGAACATTGAAAGAGACCAGATGATGGAGGAACTGAAAAAGGAGAATGTAGGAACTACAAGAGAGCTTCAAGGCCAAGAAGGATGGGGCAGAGAGCAGCCGAGGTGGAGAAGACAATGAGGTAGCTCTCTAGGCCAAGAAGGATGGAGAGAGCAGCCACAGTGGAGCAAGTTACATCAGCCACAGTGAGGGTTGTTTTTTCAAAACACTGTTGGAAGGTCAAAGAGTAAGCTACAAGATCCTGATAGGGTTGTGCACGAGCTTGCTGTGGCTTTCGACAATTTTGAAAACACTCCATCGTCATGAGAGATTTTGAAACTAGAGTGGAAGTCTTGGAAATTGCCCATGTTGATGTTTTTAAGCAATTTAAGCAGCTTCAACAGATGTTGAGCGATTCAGATGAAGCTCTTGCACAGAGTGAGCAATGAGTGGAGGAGATGGAGAACATCTGCAGCCTTAGGATGAAGGAGGAAGGAATCAAGAAGCAACTTTGTCATGTACAGAGCAAGACTATGGTATTGACAGCCGCAATAGTTAAATTGGATGCATATCCTACTATATGCAGTAGGGTCCGAAATGCATAGATGACTGCATGATTTGATGGCCTGCGTCCTACCACCCTGTGCACATTTTTTGCTTTGGGGTGTTTGTGCATGCAAGATCGCTATGTAGAGAATGCTATTTGCCATTGCCCAGGTCATGGACAAATCAAATGTGCCTGCCTGCTACAGCTATCTATGATGAGAAAGTAGATGTTGCAGCTCAATTTTCCATTTGGGCAAAAAATGCAAAAGACAAGGAGCTCAAATTGAAGAAGGCCAAGATCAAGCTTGACTATGAGGAAAAGGAGCCTGAAGGGAGGAACTAGCCCCCTTCAAGAAAGGAGCAAGAAGGGCCGAGCTTGCACAACCAGGAAGCTCAAATCAAGGAAAGAGGAAGCGACATGAAGGGAGAGGCCGAGCCCCTGAAGGAAGGAACCAGCTCCCTTTTAGAAAGGAGCAAGGAAAGGAACAGCCTGCAATTAGGGAGCTCAAAAAGGCGACTTGCTCAAAGCAATGTGGAACTAGCCCCTTGAAGGAAAGGAGTCCTTGAGATGTAATCTGAAGGAAAGGAGTCTTTGATCTGTAATCTGTGTAATTTGTGTGTAATCTATTGAATTGTAAATCTTCTCCAGATTTTACTTAGGCAATGTTTTCTTAGCTATGTGACTAGATAGTGTCCTTTGACACACCAAGGACCATAATGTGAGACGAAAGATTTTGATCATACAACTAATGTGAGAGGAAAGATTTTGATTAGACAACTAATGTGAGACTAAAAGATTTCGATTAGTCAAATAATGTGACATGAAAGATTTTGATCAGACAACTAATGTGAGACAAAAGATTTCGATGAGACAACTAATGTGAGACTGAAGAATGAGAAGGTCGAGCTCAATGAACTCTCTCCCTATTTAAGTACAGTGCAGATATAACTAATAGCCCATTATGAAATCTAGCCCCAAAACTCTGTACACCGATCCACCTACTGTGAATCTATGGCATACCCAAAAGACTTTGGAATGCTTTTGTTCTATCTGAAAATGATGTTGGATGACCTCCTCACAAAAAGAGACTCGAGGAAGGAGGAAAATAGCTACAAGGAGGATATGCTTTGGTGGTGGGTGTATTACTTGGAGTTGGCAAAGATGGTGAATATTAATTTCCCTGGCTATTATTTTTCCTACTCCTTTAAGGCACTTGTCAAGCTCATGATGTAGGTTTCTTTTGGCAGGACGTGATAGAGGCACAAAGTTGTATAGAGTACAAATACTAGGATGAAGAGGAACCCAAGCGAAAGGAGGAGTTACTATGGGCATACAAGTCAGCAGTAGAGACAAGCAAGCAGTGTCTGATCCGAGTGTGTGAAGAGGTTTGCGATGGTCCATTAGATTGGCCTAAAGAGCTGGGAGATGCTTGCTATAGAGAGGTTGATAAGATAGTTGGGAGTTTGGAATTCCCTTGAGCCACAAAATGTCATTGTATTTTGAAAAGTAAAAGTCTTGTAGGGACTTGTGGACTTTCTCGGCCTACCATCATCCATGAGCTATGGTGCTCGTAATACCTAATTTTGTGTCGACCTGCATCCATGTTAGTACTTAAATGTTTTAAGTAGCCCGGTGGTTGAAATCTGATAGTTAAAGATAACTAGTCTAAAGGGGACTGTTTTAGTATAGGATTGTGCAATAAATTTTAGGATAGTACGGCAGTAGTGCAGGGATAGCATAGTAGTAGTGCATGATAAGTGATCGCCAGTGCGGTGGTTGGTTAGGATATTAACAGCCACCAGCACAGTGGTTTACTTCTATTATTACAATATGAATTGATTTCTAGATGTGTGGATTCATTATGGGAATTAATAAAACCAAAGCGATGGTTGTTGGGATATACTAAAAACAAGCATGGGATTTACCGTTTGGGATTTACAAAAAGAATTTAATAAAACCAGCACACTGGTTTGGGATTTACTAAAAGAAGCATAGTCTCAAATACATTTGGCTAGTTTAGAACAATCGCATTAAGTCCAAGCCATCTCGGTCTAGAAATAGTGGTATATGACCCAAATAAAAGGAAATTAAATTTAACAAATTTAAGTACTAAGAAACACAATAATTTCAACCATCGTGCTGGTCAATAACTACTATCTATTCAACCACACTAGTTCAAGACAATCACAGAACTAGTGATTGAGCTGAAGCAGCCACGGTTGCATGATGTTCCAACCACTGGGCTGGTTTAGTAAACTAATAATATATTGCTATTCTATTACGAAATATATGGCTATTAATTTTTGCTCAACCATGCCACCGGGCTGGACAACAACTAATGTCTGTTCAACCACGGTGGTTCAGGACAATCACATAACTGGTGATGGAGCTGAACCAACCTATGGTTGCATGATGTCCCAACCACAAGGCTAGTTTATGACAATCACATTTAGTCCAAGCTTGGTTTAAGAAATGAAGCAAGTAAACCATCCCAAAGCTCAATCACAAACAACCACCGACCTGGTATAGGAACCATTGACCTGCGTTGTATCTAGCATGTGTATGATGTGCTCCTCAAACACCTTGCATCTCATACGCTTTTTATCGATGTCCTTTCTATTTGGAGAAACTCTCATATTTTTTAGTAAAAACGCCGTTACTGTAGCAATGACTTTCACAATTAGGCTGTCTCTCCTTTTCTTGGGTTCTATTGAAGCCCACAGACTTCTTGGATTAGGATGATCATGCATTGCTTCTGCTCTACGTTCAACCCCGCTGGAGCCACATTAGTCGTTCTGAGACATCTTTGACATTGTGCTCCCAAGCCATTTCTCCTTTGTTTCAGGGGACACCAAGATAGATAATATCGCTCTCTTTATAGCTAGTTGATCTAAGCTGTGCACCCCTTTCACTTTCTGTAGGCTATTTCTCAGGTTAGAGAGCATTGCCTCTTGGTGGGTGTGTATCTCTCGAGGTGTTGGTAGGGTTGTTACTCTACAAAATTTAGGGTGCATGATAAAGCTTATGAAGACTCAAGACCGGTATCATCTGAATGGCCTCATGCTACTGCCTTGAATGCTCCACCAATCATGACACCATAGAACGTGTTCTTCACTCTGATGGCAAGGATTGAATGCATGCATCTGCAACTGCTTCCTACTATTGCTCTGCAAGGAGTCTTTTTTCTTCTTGTTGTTTCTCCCTTCGCAGATGTTGCAAAAGTGTCTTCTGTTGCCGTTTCAATACTGCCAATGCTTTCCTTGACCCGCAATCTATTCCTTGTGCCTTGACCTAGCTTTTTAGCTTTCCTATTGTCTCGTAGCCTGTGTCTCCTTCTCTTGCAAGCCATGGTGAGCTGCATGTTGCCATTGATACCATGGCCATGATCAATTCAAGATAGACCCAGAGAAGCTAGCTAGTGAGGCAAGCAAAGAATAGAAGTCAACTTACCCAAAAGAAGATAATGGCAAACCAAAGTCTACGCAAGGTCACGTCAAGGTGCATGCATGTTGTAGGGTAGGGGCAGGTACTTAATCTTCCAAGATGTGATGGGCGGGAGGTTTGAAAATTCAAAATTCGTGAGAGTAGCGAAATTTTTAGCCGCCGGTTTTCCTCCCTCTAGTGATACACCTTAGTGGAATTGGATATCCCAAACAAGTGCGATGTGGCCTAAAATGCTTCAAAACACAAATAGGCAAAAGGGCACACTATCGGGTTTGGTGCTATGTATTATGAAATGCAATGACCTTTGGCATGCTTATGAGACATATAGCAAGCAAGTGCATGGAAAAAGAAACAATTCAAAATTGTAAATAGTGTTGGATTTATTAAAAGTCTTTGCACATGCACAAATTGCACTTTTTCAACTTCGTTCATTTTAGGGTGAATCTAGATACCAATACCAACAACTATTAATGTTTAAGACCACCATAAAGTAGTCCCACTAGTTTCAATTCCAAATTTTCAAACCATTTTGGTTTTCAACAAACGAAAAAAAAAGTTATGGAGCATGCCCTCAAATGGGTATGCATCACTTTAGCACAATATTGGAGGCTCGTTAACCCATGCCTAATGTTCTCATTTAGGTGTGTCCTTGGGTTGAGTAGAAGCTCACGTAGTGTACTTTTGAATGATTACTTGGTTGCATGTATGTATAGAATAAAACTTTCATGTTTTTGAATAAATTGCTATATTATATAGTCGTCACGATGCATGCTTCACATGCAACATAGCACTTGTAATGCTTTAATGGTCTTGTTCCAAATCCTTATTCCATAATTTTTTGCTCTCATGTTCAAGTTTGGAATGTTTACTATAACTTGAAGACAAAGTTTGCCGAATTTGGTTGAGCAATGCATAAGTTATGGGCCATGCAAAATACCTATATAAGGCCTATATATAGAAAAGTCCCTGAACCTCACCAAAAATGGCTACACCCAAGCAAACAATGACCCACTTGCACAAGTCCATTGATTTCTCTTCTAGGCTTTATAGCGAGCTTTTAAGAAAATGAAAATTGATTCTCATTCTTTTTTGGCTAATTTTAAAACTTTGAAGCTCCCCTTTTTATTATGAACTATTAAATTACCATCTCAAAATCTCCATTACGATTCTCTTGTTATTTCAATAACCCAACCTTTACTCCTCCTCATGCCCATTGTGTGCTTGTTGTAGCATATACCTACTATTGAACACATACACAAGACCTTTCAAAGTCTCTCCAATCTCACTCATACAAGTGCGCAAAGATGAACCCACAAAACTTGAATTGAACAGCATGAGTATCTCTCATAGAACCTTCATAAAGCGTGGGAAAAATTCTCAAAGATGATGGGCACTTGCAAGTAGCCATCAGTTTAGTGCAGATACACCCCTTTCTCACATGTACCATTGTCTACTGACCCTAGCTCACAGGTGTGGCAATGACCTCCAACACCCTCTCATTGACATCACCGAGGGCTACGCCCATATGTTGCATGAGATTTGCTGCCCTATTGGAAGATCCTTTGTATAAAGTCTAGACTGTTAGATATCAATGCTCCACTCTCGTGTAACTACACAGGAACCAGCTAACTCTACTTGTAAGCCCCCCATATGAGGAGAAGGCATTTGAGTAGCTTGGTTATCCGGTAGGTCCTAGTTTGGACACCAAATGGGGGCCATGTGTGGCCTGATGGCTAGACGAAGTTGGCACACTGCCAACTAGGCTACATGCAAGTGCGGGAAGGCATCCCATGACTGACCGCACCGAGGTTAGACAGAGCATTTCCTGGGGCAGCCCACTCTCGGGTTGCGAGGCCGTTTGGAGTCCTAGATGATCCCGGATGGTGTGGGCCGAACGGTGACCATAGGTTAGTTGCTCTATTTTATGCCACGGTTCTATCGTGTGGTCAGTGGCCTATTTTGGACCGACCCCTAGTCGACCATTTTGGGTGGACTGGGTCGGTCATCCAATTGGGTCCAACCGACTACGACTAGTAGCTATATAAGAGCAAGCCCGTGAAGCCCACTTCATCACTGGCTACAACAACCCTGATTCCTTAGCATCCAGCCTCCGTCCTCTATTGTTTCCAGCTCACCATCGAAGCTTCTTTCACAGGAGCGCACGACTGGGAGGTAGCGCCATCTATTGTATCAGTTCTACAGTAATCAAATTTTTTATTCTCCATACTATCTGGTTTTCTCTCTTGCGTACGAGATCCTGTTATCTGTTGAGCACAGACGTTGTATTGTTTTCTTACACAGACGTGGTCTTGGTCTATATACCAACTTTAACTTGCCCATTTTGAATCAACTCCCTGATGAGATGGTGTCTCAAAATGCTTCTTTCAAGATGGAATACCAGTTCTTGGCAATCGGTTGTCACAATTGATCTCTATTGCAAGCATCCTCTAAAAGGCATCCATTTCCTTTAAGATGGAATATCGGTTCTTGGCAATTGGTTGTCACAATTGACCTCTATTGCAATCAACTCCCTGATGAGATGGTGTCTCTATGCTTCTTTCAAGATGGAATACCGGTTCTTGGTTGTCACAATTAAGCATCCTCTAAAAGGCATCCATGTCCTTTAAAATCCATGCAAGCCATACAGACTCACAAGCTATTGTCTAGAGTAGGCTAGTTTGATTAAAATAGAAAAGGTGTGAATATTCCTTAGTCTCTTTTGTTGTTACTAGAGGCTTGTTAAGGATTATGCTAATTTTTTCATGCTTATGATGGATCATCATAAGGATAAGGGAAGCACCTATGCTTGGACTAAGGAAGCTAAAAGAAGTTTAAATTACCCTAGCATTGAAAGTCTCTCATCTTGATGAACCTTTTGTACTTGATAGAGTTGCAAGCAAAAGAGCTATGGCAGCTGTGTTGATTTGAGATGGACAATCTATGGCTTTTAAAATCAAGAAACTAAACACAGCTTAAAAAACTATTCAGCATATGAGAAAGAAGTCCATGCTATTTTCCATGTTTTTAAAACCATAGAGGTACTATTTGTATGATGCCACATTCAAGATTCTCTTTGATGAAGGCAACAATATAGATGTGGAAGTTGTGTTGATTTGAGATAAATGACTGATGGCTCTATCCTGTCGGGTCGTTGCTTTAACTCTATCCCACTGGGTCATTGCTTTAGCTCTATCCTGTAGTCCGGAGGGATAGCTTTGGGAACACAAAAATCAAGAAAAAGCAAGGATATAAGTGTTATCTAGCACCTGAAATTTGGGACCCTGCGTCGAGGCGGACTTAACCTAGAATTGGGGCCTCAACTGTGCCAATGAACACATGATCTTGAGATCAAGAAGAGTCCTACAAGCTCACCTTGAGCCTAAAGAGGGTGCCTTAAATACCATCTTGTCAAGCTTCATACCTAGCTTGGCATCATCATGGTTAGTAAGCTCAAAAGTCAGTTCTCACTCCTTTCAAGGGCCAGTGAAAGGTGAATTATCCAGCTCATAAGAGGTCCATGATTTAGGATGGAGACATGGATAACCCTCTAATGTTAGAGCCTCAATGGCTCTGAACTACATCCCTAATGATCTCCACTCTCCTACCCCATCTATAGCAACAACTAGATTAAAGGAAACCTTTTCCAATATCATGGGAAGGTTTGAATTGACAAACCTAGCAGAATTGGTAAACCCATTTGTTGGGAAGACTAGGGTAATGACAGAGCCTCAAATGTTGGCCCAACCACCGATATCACAAGCAATACTCCGAGAACCAAGTCCCACAATTCCTATTGTTGGCAATCAACCCCCATCGTACCAATTCTTTGATGATAGAGAGTCCTATGGGGCTGGATTTGGAATCGGATTCTCACAAGGGTCCCAAATGCTAGAGCAAAGGGGGCAGAGGAGTAACC
The DNA here is from genome assembly GCF_047967505.1 of Dipteris shenzhenensis. Taxonomy (NCBI): domain Eukaryota; kingdom Viridiplantae; phylum Streptophyta; class Polypodiopsida; order Gleicheniales; family Dipteridaceae; genus Dipteris; species Dipteris shenzhenensis. The sequence goes on from NC_141610.1 coordinate 12,963,999, forward strand.
TTGAAGGCCCACAATTAATTCCCTCCACCTCGGAAGCCCCTATGATTCCTCCTTGGCAACAAAACATGGGAGATATTCCTTACCCAACAACTACCCCTTATAGTCCTATGTCTACAGGGAACATACCACTCCCTAGAGGATCTTTAGTCCAACTTGTTAGGCCAAACCCAACCCAAGTCACAATGCAAATGCCTAAAAATTATGGATCCTTCCATCCCAACCTTGTGCCACCAAATCCATGGAACCCTTAATCAGGACCACCAATGTACGGGACAGGGCTCACTGTTCCACAACCTCCTCCTATATCACAAATGGTCCTTATGAAAAAAGCTATGAGAATCCTGGTGCAAGCGCTAGGAAGGGGATCCACAATGCTACCTTGATCTTTTCCAGGAAGGGATACCAAACCCTTAAGGAGCAAGCCTGTCACAATCTCCAAGCTAATCACCAAGTTTGTAGGAGAAGGAGACCCTGTCTCCCATGTTGAGAGATTTGAACAAATCTTTGAGGCCTTTGGTGATATTGAGGAGCTAAACAAGGTCAACGCTTTTGGCTTGAGTCTTGACGGCAAAGCTAAAAATGGTTTAGAGCCTTAAACCACGAGGAAAAAACAAATTGGGACACATTGCATAAATCTTTCATTATAGGATTTGCCCCTAGTGGTCCTAAGTGGAGCCCGATTAACCAACTTTATGAGTTGAAATAGAAGGAGACTGAGTCCTTAAGAGATTATATTGCCAAGATTAAGCATCTAAACTCACAATGTGAACCCCACGAGAGGATGAGTGATGCGCAGCTTCTGCCACGCTTCCTCATAGGGCTAGGGGATGCTAAGCTGCATGATCATCTGTATGCTATGAATCCCACATCGTTTGAGCTATGCAACAAGAGGGAGATATGCCTAGGGGATGACATGAGGGAGAATCCCCAAAAATATAAATCCTTAGTTCCTCTGATATGTCCCAAACAGTAAAGGATTCAACCTCAGATATCTGGTTCTTGTTGTTCTTGATGTGCATTTCTTTGTCGAGGTCAAACTTTTCAGTGCTTTTGTTTTCTAGTGTGCTTTGAATTGATGTGGAGGTGGCAATGGATCTATTGTTTGAGGAAAAGTCTGAGTATGGAAGCATTTTGTTGAATAGACCCTTGTTTTTGTTGATTGTTTCCGCATTTGCAACATACATGTCATGCCAAGTTGGGGACATGTCATCTAGTGAGTGCTTGGCTAGTACAAACGGTAAGTACAGTAAGCACAATTCTCTATAATGTTCTTCCAGTTTTGTGTTTTTGTTGTAGTTGTTGAAACGTATTATTTTTTGACATTTTCTCACCGTGCGATGCCATTCTTAATAGTAAATGTGCTAGCGAACGATGCTAAACAAGTTTGGTAGGTTGTGTCCTTGGTTGTTGATGTAATGTAAAATAACGTCGAGGAAGAAGTGCTTGTTGGGTATAACTTTTAAAGTTTTGGACGTCTTTTTAGTAGCAATGTTCCACACTTTGCCTAATCTCTTATACTACAGTATGCTCCAACAAACAAACTCTGACCAATGTTCCATAATTGACGATATCCTATTGAAAAAAAGAGAGAGGCCACATGAAAAAATGACATTGTTTATCTTTGGAAATATAGGTTCTAGGAAGGTATTCACAATCATGCTCATTGCTCAAGCATTGCAACGAATATACTCACACAAAGAAACTACCAACACTGAGCTACCACGAGTTCTTCTATTGGCATACACTGGAAAAGTAGCAAGAGGGATTGGTGGAAGCACCATACATGCAGCCCTCCATCTACCCTTGTTAACAAACGCATACACAAGCCTTTCTGCAGACAAACTACAAGCCCTTTTCGCTCTCTATTAAGACATCGACCTAATAGTTATCAATGAAATTTCATTGATAGGAGTGAACACATTTATTGTTGTTGATATGCGCATGCACGAGATAAAAAATAACCATGACGCACCATTTGATGAAATTGACATCCTCTTGTCTGGCAACTTGTGCCAAACTAGCCCTATGAAAGATTCATGGATATTCTCTCAACAATCAAGAGGAACATCATTGCTAGATTCTTGTTGGAGAACGCACATGCATTGCTATGAATTAAGACAACCAATGCGCCAACAAGAAGGATCATTCCTTGATTTGCTAAACAAAATCCGTATTGGCACACAAACAAACGAGGACATTCCCATCCTAAACAATCTCTACATAAGACTAGTACCAAACAAACATACAATTTGACACCTTTTCTACACAAACGTTGCTAAAGACAAGCACAATGATTGTGTCTTCCACAACCCAAAAAGTATTGGTGGCCTACACAATGAACTCAAGCTTAAGAAAGGCATGTTCATTGAAATTTGCTTTGGCAATCTGGATATCAGTGATAGCATTGTGAACGGTGCGAATGGGATATTTAGAGGGTCAAACAATAACAACAAACCCCCAATAATCTGGATTGAATTCAATGACATCAAAATTGACAATAATGCATGTGCTAAAAATAAACACTTACACGATAACAAAACATTGACTAACTGGACACCGATAATGCAACTCACAAGAGAATTCCAAATTGGGAATAACCATTTAAACAATGCTTGTAGAACACAACTCTTGGCACAACCTCCATCAGCAAGAACAATACATCCTTCACAAGGCTTGACAGAGTCACTTGCCTTTGACCCATCAAACATAAGAACACACGGCCTCGTTTACATAGCTCTATCACGAGTATGAAACTCAAGTAATCTATACCTACTGCGTGAAATTGAGCCACAAAAATATAAAAGTCGACCCAACAGTTATGCAAGAAATACAATGCCTGTAATCAAAATCTCCATGGCCTTTTAAACAAACCACTCCCGCAAAGGCAAACAAGGTCACAAACACAATACAGAGTTTAAACACCAAATCTTTCCGCTATTATAAATAAGACATCCTGCATTCTCAAACCATCATGGAAACTACCTAGGTTTGACAACATCATGATAATGCAAGGCTTATATGCCTTAGCATATACTTCAAAAAGAACATCAAAATCATACACACATTAAACATTTACATGCATGGTTGCGAATGCCTACTCACAACATTAAAAAAATGACCCGCCAAAGAAGTGGCAATAATAAATGTGTACAGGTCCCCACAAACAAAAACAAACACCCTCATTCAAATAGTACAAAAGCCATACAACAAAATACCACACGATATAGACACACACATGATAGGATACTTCAATATTAACTACCAATCTAACAATGCGAATATGTCAAACCTCCTACAATTCATGAAGCATAGCAAAATGAAACAACTCATCGATGTACCCACAACAATTCATGGGTCCACTATTGACCACATATGGACAAACTCAACAACCACCCATGATATGCATGGGACATTTTTTGTATACTGGTCAGACCACTCACTGATATACAATTCGTTATGCTGACAATACAACCATATAATAAGGAAGCTGCGTACATCAAAACCCTAGCCTTTTTAAAAAACCAATAAATCCAACATTGTCCACAAATAAAATCTGAAGGCAGGCCACTTGAACTCTATTCACTTGTTTTAAATATTGGGACTTGTTTCTGCAGGATGTATAGACCACCACCCTGGTTGTTAGCCCTTTTTTTGAAGATTCCCTAGGCAGCGTGCAATGTTCTCTAGGAAACAAGCTAGTTATTTTCTGACAACTAATTGTTTGTCTTGTACTTACCTTCCTTAGCTCCTTTTAATAGTTGAGTTGTACAGTGTTTTTCAAGCATTAATAGAAGCTTCCTTTTTTTGAGAAAAAATTTTATACATTAGAAAAGGCCTTTTCCGCTCGCTTACAACCCTTTGTAAGTGTCTTGCATCCACCAACTTTTACCAAGAATTGCAACTTCCATTAAGGTACCTGCAGGAGTTACAAAAACTTGCAAGGCACAATGTAATTGTCCATGGAAACATTCAGTGTTAAAGAGACAATAACCTTAATTGATGCACCTCCTATGGATTGAATTTCAAAATCACAAACTTGAAGTACCTGGCCAAGATGTTTTAATGTTTCCCAACAGATGATGTTGTAGATTTCTCACCAATCTGCCATGGCCTATATTCGGCATGTTGCACCTGCTGATGTTAGCTCTACCCAAAGTTGAGATGGAGTCATATCTATCTCATTAGGATCGTTCTTCTACAGCACTTGTGCTTATGTAAATAAATTCTCTTGTTGCATTGGTGAGGGGTAGTGAAAGGCAAAGGTATGCTACTTGTTGCTCACTGATATGTTTAGTGTTTAGTATTGCAGTTACAACTCTTCAAATGCGTTCATTCGGATGAGTATTGTTTTCGACACTATATGTGATTGATGCTTTGATTGTATTGTTTATTTCTTTGTCAATTTTAGCTATGTAAGATGTACAATACAAGGCTGCTCCATGAGGATTCATGACAAATGGGATGTCTGTGTTTGCCTCCCATAGTCTTGAGATGGCAATTTTGAAATTGTTTGTGTGTGTCTTTTAGATCTCTCTTTAAGAACATAGTAGGTTGGTAAATGCTACTGCAAGGATGTATTCTTCTTCTGCCATGTTCATTTTGGCAAGGAATGTGTCATAATACATCATTGTTGTTTCTTTGTCTAATAGGATAACCATGGAAAACCAAAGCTATAGTTTTTGCTTTTTTGTATGCAAGTCTTCTTATGTCTATGTGTTTGTATGTCTTTTAGCAGTGATGGTAATTCTAAGCTATTTGTTTTAATGTGCTTGTCCACGTATTCTTCAAGCTCGCCATTGCTACATTCTCCATAGGACGGTGCATTGTTGGTCCATACTAAGCCATGATCATGTTGGCTTCCCTGGTTTTGGAACTCGGTCACAAAAAAGAAATCATTTACTAGTCCTAGGATACTATTACCTTGTCGTAGCACTGGTTTCAGTGCCTAGAACTTGTGAGCATAGTAATGAGCTATTGTAAATGGGGTTTGCCCTAACAATGTGTTGACTATGTGTAGGGTCATTTTTGTCGTCGTTCTTTTTTGCTTTGTTTTGTAACATTTTTGGGCAAGCCAGTAATGGTTTGCAATGCTTCTCAACTACTGAAAAAGTAACGAAGAAAGTCGGAGGACCTAGCTGTCGTAACATTGCAAAAATGTTCTATTTCAGTTTTTGCTTGTAATATGCAAAAGTACACAATGATGCAAAGTCTTTGTACCCTATTTTGGATTGCAATAATTGTTCAAATATTTGTGTCTACTGATGCAATTGTGGCATGTAAGGTCATCCCTTGCAGTTTCCCTTTGCGCATTCTTGCCCAGCTTGAAGACAAAACTTGACAGACTAGCACTTTCATGGTCTTGAAGAATAAATTCTCGATACAAAATGCAAATCACCATTCTTTGTGTTTTAGCTCCCACTTTACAATGTCTTGGTAAGTTCTTGTCGATGTTGTATTGTATGAACTTGTGTGTCCATCCATAGAATAGCATTGGAAATGCTAGTTCTTTGCAAAGATCATCATAGAAAAGGTTGAAAGGTGTAAAACCTTTTGATGGGGCCACAATGATTGTTTTGTCAGCAAAGTCTACAACTTGCTGGGCTGTATAAATAGATCATGCTCGTTATAGTCATTGGCCAACTGTGTTGATTTGTTTCTTTCATCTTCATCACAGCGTTGGAGCTTTTGAATGTGTTGCATCCATAGTGTATTAATTTCGACATTCTTTTCTTTGTGTAGAGGACTGTGCAGTAATTCATGTAGTGCAAGCATTATCGTTGCTAGGTGCACTAGGCTGTTGCCATAGTTGTGGTTATATTGTAGTCATTGCTTAATTGCAACCAATGTTGTTGCGCTATCGTCAATGAAGAGTGGCAAGACATTTTGCACCATGTCAATGTTTGCGAAGATGTTGACGACACTACCATGAAGGCCAAGCTGTCCCTCGTATGTTAGTTTTCTAATTTGTGCAAATGGTATTCTTATGGAGACCAAGAATTACCCGACTTTGTTTAAAGTGGATGAGTATGTTGTTTTTTTACGGAGGCCCATGTTTTGAGATGAAATTTCCAGAATTGATGTCTTGTCGATTTGTTTGTGACGGAGTGATTATAAGTATTGATGCTCTAATGTCTTGCATTCTGGCCATAACTTTTGGGCTTTCATGAAAGTTGCATGCTCTGTTGTTGCAGGTTTCATTTTTTATTTGAATGTCAAGCAGCCACAGGAGTGGCATGCAAAGCTTGGTGTGTCTCTAATTTTTGCATAGGATGATTTCTGTGCTTTGCTCATACTTGAGTTTGGTTCTAGTTGCATAGGTTCTCTTTTTCCATGTCCTTCAATGGTATTTTATGTAGGATTGTTTGTTTGTAATAGTTCTTCTTTCCTTTTGTCAGTGGAAGGGCTCTGTACTTGCAACGATCCATGCCGAGATTTGCTTGCCCACATTCTGTAAATTTTGTTGCAGATGCTTTGCATGCTATATCTTTATGGGCAGTGTTTCTCTTCGAGAACGAGGGAAATTATTTTTTGTAGATTTGTTGAGGTTCGTTGCAATTGTCTTCAACAAGTCTCTTCATCATTTCATATCCACATCTTGTAAGCACGTATCTTCCCACTTGGGATTAGTGGGAAGATTGTTGCTGGTAATGTTGATTCATTTAGTAGGAGTGAGTGCATGGGTGTCTTTTTTTGTTGCCCAATTTTCATACACCGAATGACTTGTTTGCCAATACATATAAACAAACTAAAACAATCACCGAACTTGTCATGGAAAGCTTTCAAGTAGTCATACATGACATGCCGTGAGCAAGCCGCACAATTTTTGCAATGGCCTCTCTTTGTTTTGTGGAATCTTGTGTCTCTTTGATGAAGTTGTCAACGGAACTCCAAGTTGGTGTGGTAACGACTTTGTTGTTTAAAATATAGTCTTGTAGCATGTTCAACAATGCCTCATATTCATATGTTGGATAGAATGCCAATAAACAAGTGAGGATGTTGATATTGTAAGGCCAATTCTTAACGAACTCAATGTTAAAGTCTAGATTGTATGGGCTAAGGTTATGCATTGATTCCTTTTTTGGTGTGTGTTTGTTAAGTGGTTATGTTTTTCATTGTTATGCTTAAAAGCATTTGCTTTCTTGTTGGCATAACCATAGGACCCTTTGTAAGCAAGAAAAAGATATAAACAATGTTTTTGTTTGTCATGGCAGGTATCGATCAAAGTAGTGCAAGGATTCCCATAACATATTTAATTTGCAAAGTACCAAGGGTCAAGAACCACAACATGTGTATTTGACCTAGTTTGTTCACTAATGGAAGGTTAAAAAGGACACAAAAACACCAACTTTGTTTACAATGAAAGCATGTCTAGTGAAAGCAGGAAACAACTCTTGCAGCAGCCCTTTCTAGGGAAACCTATGCACAAAAGACTAGAAACCTGGCTATATGCATAGTAGGAACAACCACAAACACAGTGTAAGACGCTTGCGGTGAAGGCAATAACAAAATTGACACTATTTATAGTGAACTCTCCAAATGGCCTTTTTCTAAACAACATGTTCCTTGTGGCAATGACACTACGGCTGTGAAACTCTATGAAAGGACAATGGAGCTTCAACACTTCATCCAAATGGTTGCCATAAATTCGTATAGCGACTTGTGAACCATCACAGTTCACAAACACAACCTTTCCAAGATGGAACATGCAAAATGGTTTGTGCACTGTTGCAATTGTAATAGAATGGATGGCTTGGATCTATGCTAACTCGAGGTCCTTCACAGCTACTACACTAGAACTTGAAAAGTGGACTATTTAGGCCGAAGAAGTGTAGGACTCCAGTCACCTGTTTAACATAAAATTTGTTAGCAAAACCTTTCTTTGGTCCCAACTAACTTCAACCATGCTATTTTACCTTTTTTCCATAGCCTAGTTGAGACACTTGGCTTATGAAACTATCATGTAGTGCGATACAAAGATGTCCCTTTGGAACAGCTGCTAGAATTGTGAAATAAAAAACTCTTAGTGCATGTCAGGCTCACATGAAATATATGTTCTTTGCAAAGTACATGACAATCCCTTCATCCACAAACTCTTGCACTAGTCAAGCCAGTGCGTGTCTACTCTTTGCTACGAATGTTAAGTGGTTCAGAAACTCACACACTTAGCAAGGAAAAACTTCTTTTTCAAGCAAACATAAATTCATCATGTAATCCTCTATGATCTAACCGTGGCACGATCCTCGGCGTTTGGACTATCTGCAACAATGATCTGGTCAGTTAGAGGAGCATCCAGGTCTACCTTAACAACAACAAAGGCTATAGTATCCATCAATGTAACACATGAAGCTCTTGTTGTTTCTACTTGATTTGTTGCCCATGGTGCATATACATGTATTGGTTTCTTAGGGAAAAAAGATATGAGACCATCAAATGGTTTTCCCTTTAGTATTATTGTTGTCGCATATCAACCCGTAACGATACAAAAGAATGCCACCCTCTCCTGCAACTCTCTTTGTAATGGTTGGTCCTTCTACCCTAAAGAAGTCATCGACTTGCAAGACATCCCTTAACTATAACGCATATGCATGCGGTAGATGGAGAGTGATTGTTTCACAACACTATTCATTAGAATCAACCGCATGAAAATGGGGTAAGAAATATCCCCAGCTTTGAAAGTGCCATACTTTGCTAGCACTTTTCCCTCAAACGCAAACCGATAAGGTATGTACTCTGACACTGCACTTATGGGTAAAACTGGAAGGCTATTTGGGTGGGCTAAACTTGACTCTGCCAGGACCATCGCTCTACTGTTTTGTGCCTCATCATTCAAGTCATTTGGTGTATCAAATTGTGAATCTCCCTTTTTCTTCTCGATCTTATGTGGTAAGCTTGCTGGAATTTGAAAATTAACAATATCTTATGTTTTCATATGTTCTTAGCTTACTTGAAATGGTGATTGCCGAACTTTAAAATCTCATGACCCCCCCAAAGAAAGACCTAATGGATCCTTTCTTACATACTTCTCTATTGTGTACATAAAGACTTGAAATCTAGTTCTTTTTGAGTCGTGTATTCTTTTGGGGAAAATTTTGTTTGTTAAAGACATCCTCTATTTCCACATGTCTTTGCCAACTCTAGAAAAAGTCACAATCAAATTGTTTTTTTTATGTGGGGAAAAAAAGAATGCTCTAATATTCCTTTTACTATTAGTACTTAAGTCGTTGTTGCACATGGCATAAAAAACAAACATTGCGATGTCTCAAAAGAAGTAAGTTTTCATCTTCCCATACAACATTTGTATAGTTAACTTTATTGTTGCCACCCAAACAAAATGAAACTTAGAAATTGCATTTTCCCGTGCAACATTTGTATAAGTAATTTGATCATTGGTACCCAAACAAAATGAAACTTTGAAATTGCATGCTGGCGAACAACCTAAAACAACGACCATATGTCAAGTGCTAAATTTGAACTAAGTACTACAATTTCGTAAATAATTGTTTAAAAAAAAAACATGCTTTCTTTCCTCTAAAATTTATAGCACTATTCATTGTTGAATTCTGATTCACTGTGCTCCTCGACAATTGGTGGTCGAATCTCCATCTCTATCTTGTATCGCATCCTCAAAAGATAACCTTTCTTCCGTATCTCTTTGCGGATTGGCCAGAATATGTTGTACATATTTAGTTCACAGAGCGCCAACCCTCTAGCATTAAAAAATTTAAAAAGCAAGCGTATGTCCCGCAGAGCTGAGTAAAAAGCAGTCATTAATGTCTTCTTTGTAGTTTTTTTCATAGGGGAATTCTTAAGCAAGCTCCCATCTTTCGTGGGTGTCAATACAAGAGGCAGATTCACTGTTGAAGCTGGGACGAGTGTCGATGTTTTCAAAAGGAAAGCACCAAAAATAGAAATAAAACCCTTCTCTGCCAAAGCACATACGTCCTCCGTGATAACCCTGCACGAAAGCATGCTTACTTATACGCTCATAACATAGCTGCTCAAGGCATACAACACTATCCAAAGACTTGGTTACCTCTTACTCAAACCATAAGGTACGTGTACCACACCACAGTAAGAACGATCTAGGTCGAACAATCTTGTGGAAGTTTACGTCTCTCTCAAAGGAACAAATTTTGGTAGACAAAGTCATTTTAAGAGGCGCTAATCGTAATCATCCTATCGGCAGTTATTCAACGTCGTGATCCAATCACGTTTAAAAGATTTTCGGATTGCATAACAACTGTGAAGCCTCCTCACCCGGACCACATAAATGCAAGAAGATAAACAGCACAAGCGTCCAGCGTTAGATTCGTGCGTGTCAGCAGAATTGCTTCATGCGCTTAATCAAGCAGACACACCAAAGAGTTTGGCACTTGATCAAGAAAAGAGTCACCAAACAATTTACACAATTCGCTTTACATAACCGATCCTGCTTGAAAATTCGCATGTTAACATAATTGTAAGGGCCTAGAACGTAGAATTGATCAACATGAGCACGAACTGTTGTATGAACTACTCAAAAACACCAGAAGACCGAACTGACCAACATGAGCACAAATAGTTGTATGAACTAGTCAGAAACAAGAACACACAGAAACATACCTTGAAGGCAAGACGTTGCTTTTTTCCACATAACCGGGCTTTGGCTTTGCCGTGCTCTCATCATATCTACAAGGAGTTGAAACGATGAAGTCAAAATTTGGAATATCGAATAAAGAATGCAGAAATCAACAATGTTAAAGCATGGGGCGCCAACTCAATATGAAACATGTTACTACCCTCGTCCAAAATCCAGGGTATGGGGGGACAAGGTTCATATATAACATGCATGGATTTCCTTTAAAAAATTCAAATATGCAAGGGAAAAATATGAAAATTTCACATCCCCTCTCCCACAAAATATAAGGTATATACTTTGAAAAATATGCAAGATTTTAAGGTTTGTACATATTTTTCATAATATGTGAGGCCTAAGGGGGGGGGGTCTTTAGGATGAGGGGGGGTAATTCAAAAAATACACTAAAATATGAAAACCCATATCCTTTCATAGTAATGTAACTTTTTCATGTGTAAAGACATATTTGAAGCTCTTTTAGTGTAGAACACAACCATGTTAATTTGAATAATTTCTATTCAAGGCATATTGTTAAATTCATCTCATACTCAAGATTTTGATAGGTTTTCTTACTAAAGGGAGTTGGTGCCCCAGGTGTTGAAGGTAACAACCTTTCTCGAATTGCCCGCTACCTGTGTCCATAGAGTCTCCATAGAGCTGCGGCATCATCCTCACGAGCCATTTCTGCATAGAATCTCTAGAGAGCTATGCATTGACAACACATGCGTCCCAACCTCGACGTTCCATAGTCTTTGATCGTAGCATACCACGTAGTATGAAATGTGGGGTAGCATGAGGCATAGCTCCATACCATCATCAAAACGAGAATCATATAGCAAGCTCCGGGATGGAGAAATAAGGCATGGGAGAGCGACAAGTGGCTTTTGCATGGTGTGGAAGAGGCCAATAAGCATTTTCACTTTGGAAGGAGGCCTCGCCTTCAGTAAGGCCTCCAAAGGGCAGGCCAACGAAAATGAATTTTCCCTTAGGGAGGGCAATGAGTTTGTAAGATGCTGAATCCGAAGGAGGTGGTGGCCTGAGATGCGATGAAGAGGAGGTGGGTGTGCTGGTTGAGAAGAGGGGCGAACAATGTCACGCGCCGTCTTCTCTCTTCGGGGCCTCTTCCTGTCGATCATTGCTTCACTTCCCAACATGTTGCCCCCGATGGTAGAGTCTTCCAATTCGCTACCGTCATCCAAACCATCTCTCCACACCAATCCGCCTTACCTGCCTGGAATTACGCTTGCTCCCTTGTCGGTGCCAATCCTCCCACCTTGGCTGTCACCTTCCTCTCAAATCCCTCCGACTCTGCCTTGGCTGCCCTCCGAGAATTTGCGCATCAGTTCTCTCACACCAATGCATCATCTCACGGTTCTCAACACAATGCTTCTAAACAAGAACCTTTTGATGGAGCCTCAGAATCGCATTTGCATTCTTGCAGGACCTTAATTGATCCCGTTGGCTATGATCCTCAGTTTGGAACGTCCACGCCGCCTCCCAAACCCGAACTTCCAAACCATCAAGCACCTGTGCCTCCTTTAATTGGTTGTGTTGCTACTGACCGCGACAGGATAGTTTTAACAACCTCCATTCTAGGTTCCAACCTAGAGGATTTGGAGGACGATCTCATATGGATGGGCGAAACGGACGAGAAAGGGGATGCTCCCAGTCGAGGGGGAGTAGGAGGGGAGCGTGAGCGGCGAAGGGACGAAAAGACTGGGCTAGCAGGAGGTACTGCAGGGGTGTCAAGAAGAGAGACCAGACTTGATACTGTTCAACGGAAAGCTGACAACCAAGGGCAGGTGAGTTCGAACGAGAAGGCTACTACCGAGGATGAGGGCACTTTTTCAGATTGGGAAGAATTGATCAGGGAGTATGATCATCTGAAGGTAGAGTCTGAGGTTAACGATGATGCGAAGGGGGACGATGTGAATGAATGCCTAGAGCCAGGAATGGAATTAGATTTCATTGTTCAAGAAGAATTTCCAGGACAGGAAAGGAAGAGGGATGCCAAAGAAATGTTAACGAGTTTCTGGAATCACTTTGCTCAATCTGATCCAGCTTTGCACTCTAGCAAGTCAGCAGAAAGAGAGAGCATGGCTGTAAGTCACGGTAGAGCATTCTTAGAGAGTGTCTTTAGGCAACCTCAACAACAGCAAGGAGGCCCTGTGAAGTTTCGGAAGCTTGAATATTCACTCTTTGCATCACAATTCCAAGACACGATAGCACAAGGAGGTGACCATCTTTTGAAGAAGGCCGAAGGGAAACTCAGAAATAGAGGCGGGGACATTTTGGCATCACAAAGAGATTGCTTCTCTGAGGCACCCACACAGAGCTATATAACAAAGAATCATTTTCAACCGGGAGTCGGTTTTACCGCCAGCGAAAATGAGAAAACAACTCATTCTTGTGACAGGCACATTGGAAAGGACGATGGAACGTATCAGCTGACCTTATGTGTAGGAAATATGCCAGGGGTGAAGGTCACAGGCTTTTACACAAGAACTACTGGACTTCCATGGCTTCCAGATTTGCCCAGCGCTGTCACAGTTAACAACCCACACATGCTATTGTTAGGGGCTCCAGGTGCTCTCTTTTATCCTATAATATGAAACTTTGACTGGATTGGAGAGGCAAGCATGCATCGTATGCAGTCTTTTCCAGGTTGTTTCATATCTGCTGCTGAATGTGATGAATTGGCCCTGCCCTTTTTGCCTCAAAGGTAAGAAGCCTCCCTTTGTGGTTAGGGGGATGTGAACAACCCACACATGCTATTGTTAGGGGCTCCAGGTGCTCTCTTTTATCCTATAATATGAAACTTTGACTGTTACAGTTAGGCTTCTTTTTTTCCTTTGAAAGTTGCTTGTGTAGTGATTTTCTTGCTACAAAATTATATATTGTCATCCAAGGTCCCAGCTCAAATATAATAGATGGCAGATATAGTTGCCATGACTTGGTTGTACAACCGCTCCCATTTTTTTAAGTGAATGCTTCATTGCAATCCTTTCCTTGGTGACCATCTCACCATGGGCTATTTGTAATGCAATTGTATCTATGAGATGGGACTTAAAAGGAATGCAAAGGTGTTTCAAAATAACAATGTAATGTATGATTTCATCTTAGACGTATGTCAAAATGGCTGGATTGTTAAACGTGTTGAAATTCCTGTTGTATGAAATTTTTTGGATGGATGTTTGGTAGACCTTGACAAGTCACGTTGGTGTTTAAAAGCTTTTATAGGAATGATTGAATTTGGGCTCCTTGTTTGAAATGCTTAGGATTCAATCTTTCGGAATTCGCTCAACGTCTCATACGGATGTTTCCAAATGGTTCCAGGTGTAGTGACATATTACCCAGCTTTTGATGGTTTTATGTTTAATACTTGTGATGGTGATTTATCTTTCTTTTTGTTTAAATTATGAAAATCTCTCTCTCAACAACGAAAGATATAACAAAGCTACCAATGAGAAATCAGATTGAGCTTTGTATGTATTACTTAGGGAGGGCTTAGATGGGAAATGACTTGGGAAACGAATGTCCTAGTGATTCATGATTGTATGATCCCATATGGCTTGTTGTTGGAAGATAGGAGGGAATGAATCACTCAAACCTCCACCCAAGATCTCTCCCGCTCTTCTCTACACTCAACTCAGATAACTGATCACAGATGCAATAAACACTCACTCAGAGATAACTTAAACGGAGAGAGAGAAAGAGTATATTCATCCACCGGAAGGTGGGCACAAACTGGCTCCAAGGGAGCAATACAAAACTCAGGGAAGTGCTGAGGAAAACTGATGGAAATTTCTGTCAAACTGAACCAGCTCTGAGTGCACAGCACAGCCTAGGAAGGAGGCTTTCTGTCCTGCACTGGATGCTGGAATGACTGAAGGAGTGGGCCTTTTATAGGCACTGCCCAGGCCCTTTAGGTTGGCCGACCAGCAGGGTCGGTACCCTGTCTGGTGGCCGACCAGAATGCCCTGGAAATCCGATCAGGGTTGGCCCTGGTCGGTGGCCCTGGTTGGGCCGACTGGGCCTGCCACAGGCCCCTATAAAAGGGTGCCTTGTGCAGCCAGTCCATGGGGCTGTAGACGCCTCCAAGGGAGGCACAAGGCCCCCCCCTATTTCTCTGCTGTTGCAGGCAGCAACCAGCCTATGTGCTGGTTGCCTAGGTCTCTCTCTTTCCCAGCCCTCCTACCTCTCACTGCCCCTTGTCCCGTCAAATCGGGGGCTCACAGGTGGGCACAGTGAGTCTCTAACACCTCCCCTCAATGTCACAACTGTGGGCCAATCCCCATGCGTCGGATGAGGTGCTCCATCTGTTCTCGAGGGAGTGCCTTCGTGAAGAGGTCGGACAAATTATCGGCCGTCGGGCAGTAGATAAGCTCGATCACGTCGTCGATGATGAGCTCTCGAACAAAGTGGTAATGAACTTCGATGTGCTTGGTCCGCGCATGGTACACTGGATTCTTGGCAATGGCTATGCAACTCTGATTGTCGCACATCAGCACTGTTGCGTCCTCCTGACACACGTCCATGTCCTCCAGAATCCACCTCAACCACAGTGTCTCACAAGCTGCTGTACACGCGGCTCTCTGTACTCTGCCTCTGTAGATGAAAGGGCCACTGTGGGTTGCTTCTTACTCAGCCAAGAGATGATACCAGATGCAAGTAAGAAACAATAGCATGTTGTCGATCTTCTGGTGTCAGCATCACCCGCCCAATCACTGTCACAGAACCCGCCTAGTTCGATGCCTTTGGTGTAGGTGATCGCATAGGTGCAAGTACCCTTTAGATACCTCAGCACCCGTAAACCTGCATCCCAATGACTCTTCCTGGGAGAAGCAGAGAACTGGCATAATAGCCCAACTGCATAACAAATATAAGGTCGAGTATTGGTAAGGTAAAGCAAACTTCCTACCAATCGTCGGTACAATGGAGTATCGACCGGGTGAGATGTGTCGTGAACACTTAGCTTGAGCCCGACCTCCATGGGAGTTAATGCTGTCCTGCAATCCTCCATCTGAAAGCTCTTCAGAAGTTCTATGCAATATTTCTCTTGTGAAATGAAGATCCTGTCTTTGGCCTGCTTTACTTCAATCCCAAGGAAGTAATGTAATAACCCAAGGTCAGTCATCTCAAACTCAGACATGAGTAGCTTCTTGACCTATGAAATCTTTTTGACATGATCACCTGTCAAGATAAGATCATCAACATAGAGGATGAGTGTAAGAAATCCTAGATTTACTATATTTAGAACTGTGCTAAGGAACAGAAAAGAGACTGAGATAGCAGAGAGCAAAGGAATAATGATATTGCTTGAATGTCTGTAGGGTGGATGTGATTGTCATCCATACAATTTGGCCTCTCTTATATAGAGAGTGAAGAGTCACACATGAAAAGGTGTGTACTCCAAAGGGTATGTGCATGAAGAGGTGTGTACCCCTTGTGAAGGGTGTGACCCTTGATGAGAGGGTACATTACAATAGGAATGTCTCTTCATTAGAATGTCTCTTGTGAAGGGTTGTGCCTCATTAGGAAGTGTCCCGTCGAAAGGGCAAGTGTCCCGTCGAAAGGTCATACCCTTCCACAAGTGTCCATTCATTAAACCATCCATAAGTCTAGAAAGAGAAAGGAATACGTCACAGATCGTGACATCCCCTCCCACTCAAAAGAAGACCCTGGTGGAGATAATGAACTGATGTAGAAAATATCATGGTAGATGCTGAAAATACTGCTGTAACAGATCAGGGTACTGTTGTAAGTCTTCATCAGACTGCCAAGTAGCGTCGGAGTCGTCCAGATCTCGCCAAAGAACAAGGAATTCTGTGATAAGTCGATGTCGAGTCTCTCGCTGTCGATGGTCCAGAATACGCTCAGGAAGAAGGAGAACATAATCGTCTTCGATTTCTGGGACATAATCACCTGCAGGAGGAACTGCTTCATCGCCTGGAATGTACGTCTTTAGCCAAGAAATATGAAATGTTGGATGGATTTTACCCCATGATGGTGGTAATTCCAATTTATAACTTAAAGGTGAATTTTTCTTGACGATCCGGAAAGGTCCATAGTATCTGGGTCGCAACTTAGGAAACACAGACTTAACCGTCTTATAGCGATGTGGGGCTACAAATAATAGCACCATGTCACCAGTGTTAAATTCCAGGTGACGTCTATGTTTGTTGGCAGACCGTTGATACCGCTCTTGCGCTTTTCGCATATGATCCCTGACTTGCAGTAGAATGTCTTGCATTTCTTGAACCAATTGATCAGCTAGGGCCACTCGATGTTGAAGTACAAAATTTGTTGATACAATCGGAGTGTGTCCATAAGCTGCTTGGAATGGAGTCATGCTGATGGCACTATGGAAAGAGTTATTATAAGCAAACTCGAGGAGTGGTAGATACTCTTCCCAGGCTGCGAGGCGTGACTGAACATAATGTCGAAGCATTTCTTCCAGAACTTGGTTGACTCTTTTAGTCTGGCCATCTGATTCTGGGTGATAAGCTGAACTGAACAGTAGAGTTGTACCCAAAGATTCGAACAGTGAAATCCAAAAGTGACTGGTAAACTTAGGATCTCTGTCGGATATGATATTCTTGGGTAATCCATGGTGTCGGAAGATGTGTTGTATAAAGAGTTTGGCTATGTCCGGGGCCTGTGCACTGCTTTTGCAAGCAACAAAGTGTGCCATTTTGGACAATCGATCAACAATTACCATAATCTGAGTGTTACCTCTGGAGGATCGTGGTAGTGTTGTAATGAAATCCATGGAAATACTTTCCCACCTTTTAGTTGGAACTGGAAGAGGCTGAAGAAGTCCTGTTGGAAGTCGTCGACTTGCTTTCATTTGTTGACATGATAGACAAGATGTAACCATATTGATGACATCTCTTTTCATCTGAGGCCAGTAGTATGTTGCACTGAGTAACCGATAAGTCTTATTGATGCCGGGATGGGCAGCATAAGGAACTACATGATGCTCTTTTAACAAAAGACGTCGAACAGCCTTGTCATGTGGTACACAGACGCGATCTTGATAATACAGAAGGTCGTCCGTATAAGAATAGGATGAGAAAATTTTTTGTTCGGAAGTCGAAGGTTGATCTTTGGAAAGAACCTGTACTGCGGTGCCGAAGTCTTTATCATTGAAATACTTTCCTTTGAATGAGTTCGGAACATCCACAGATAATGTAGAGATTACCATGGCTGATGCTAGAGGTAACCTGCTGAGAGCATCTGCAACTACATTGCGTAGTCCTGGTATGTACTCAATGGTCATGTGAAAGTTGGCCAGAAACTCAACCCAGCGTGCTTGTCGAGCGTTCATGACTGGCTGAGTAAAGATATACTTGAGAGAGTGATGGTCTGTCTTGACCACAGAGTCGGCTCCCATGAGATAATGTTTCCAAGAGCGATAAGCATGTACAACAGCAAGAAACTCCTTATCATAGACTGGATATCGGGTTTGGATATCAGAATGTTTATGGCTGTGAAAAGCAATAACTCTGCCTTCTTGCATCAAGACTGCTCCAGTAGTGATGTCGGAAGCGTCGGTCATGACCTCAAATGGAAGATTTGGGTCAGCAATAGCCATAACTGGTGTGGTAGTGAGTGCTTGCTTGAGTTGTTGGAAACTATACTCTGTTTCGGGAAGCCACTGAAAAATTGCTGTGCTTTTCAATAATTCGGACATAGGAGCTGCGATTTCGGAAAACTGATAGACCTTGGTATGGTAGAAGTTTGCCAATCCGAGAAAAGAGCGGACATCATGAACATTTTTAGGAGTAGGCCAGTTTCGGATTACCTCGACCTTCTTGGGATCCACAGAGATACCTTGAGCTGAAATAACATGTCCCAAATATTCGAGGTGGGTCTTGAAGAACTCACTCTTCTCAATGTTGATGTAGAGAGAATTTGCACAGAGAACTTCAAAAACTTGGTGAAGATGTTGTTTGTGCTCATGTAGGGATCTGCTGAAAACGAGGATGTCATCAAGGTAAACGATGACGAACTTATCGAGGAAAGGCCTGAAGATGTCGTTCATTAATGTCATGAATGTGGCCGGGGCATTGTTTAACCCAAAAGGCATGACCAAACATTCATAGTGTCCATACTTTGTTCGAAAAGCTGTCTTGTACTCATCGCCTTCTCGTATACGAATTTGATGATAACCTGAACGAAGATCAATCTTGGAGAATTGTGTTGCATGTAGAAGTTGATCGAAAAGGTTATCAATGCGAGGCAATGGATACTTGTTTTTTATAGTGAGCTTGTTGAGGGCTCGGTAGTCGATGCAGAGGCGCATAGACTTGTTCTTTTTTTCCACAAGTAGTACAGGAGATCCGAAAGGGCTGCGACTGGGCCGAATGTGACCTTTGTCGAGTAGCTCGGTGACCTGTCTTTGGATTTCTTCATTTTGAGTGTAAGAAACCCGATAAGGAGGCTTCGACGGTGGAGTACTGCCGGGAATAAGTTCAATTGGGTGATCCACTGGTCGTCGAGGTGGTAACTGCTTTGGCAATTCCTGTGGAAAAAGATCCAGGTAAGGCTGGAAAAAAGGTTGGCTGAGGTATTCAGGAGGATCCTTTGCTGGTGTCTCCTCTACTGCCGTAACCAACAGAATTGCTTGGCGTTTACGAACCCACTTCTTTACTTGTAGGGCAGAGGCAACTGGGGTTGAAGGAGAATCCCTAGAACCAGTTAGCTCAATAAGTTTTCCCTGGTGGACAAACTGGATAGTATGGCTGCAAAAACTGATTGATGGATCATAGTCGTAGAGCCATTGTTGTCCGAGTATGACATCGTACCGAGAAAGAGGCATAATGTCGAAGTTCAACTTGTCCGTATAATGTTGGATGCGAAAAGACAAGTTTTTGATCCTGGTGTTGCACAAGAAAGTAGTTCCATTTGCAAGTTCAATCTGATAGTCCATGAGACTAGGACTGGTGGTCAACCGAAGTTTATCGACCACAGAACTGGCTAGGAAATTATGAGAACAGCCACTGTCGATGAGGATGGTGACCGTTGTTCCACGAATCGATCCTTGAACACAAAGTACTTGAGTGGCCAAGGAAGGTTCGGGGTTGCTGGCAAGGCTCAGGTGGATGGTATTCGCCATTCGAACAGCTTTGCCTTTCTTGTCTTGTGCTGAGGTAGCATCTTCTTTTTGGGAAGTGCTAGGTTCCATATTAGAATTTTGCTTTGGTCGCTTGGGACAATCGAACCATCTATGGTCGCCTGTACAGATGGTACAAAGTCCTTTTGTGCTGGAGTTGTTCTTCTTGTCAGTGGCCGCACCTTTATGTTGGGGATGTCGGTAATGACTTTGTGAAGAAGAAGAAACACGATCCTTGGGGGAGTGCTTCTGTTGGAATCCAGCAAATGATTTCTGAGGCTTCTGGGGATCTTGAGACTGTCGCTGACCTTGATTACCGAAGTTTTTTCGAAACCTGGTGTTATCTTGAGGGCGAGCACCTTTGGCCATAGTAGAGTTCGGTGTGCGATTAGCACTCTGCTTCCCTGTGTTTAGGAAATCTGTAATGCGCTCTGCGTAAGCAATAGCGCCATCTGTGGTGGTGATATTTGCTTTAAGAACATCAATGCGTAACGAGGGATGTAGGCCTGAGATGAAAGGATGAAGGCGATCATCCTCAGTTAAACCAGCGATCTCTAGCACCAATGTGGTGAACTGAGAGATATAGGAAGACAGGGAACCCGTTTGCTCCAACTGTCGGAGTTTTGAACGTGCTTGGAAGTCCGCATTGGCAGGTACAAACTGCTTACGGAGCACGTGTTCAAAACGTTCCCAAGTTAACACACTTTTTCCGTCCTTTAAGCGTCTTTGCCACCATAGAAATGCTGTATCCTTCAGAAGGGAGGCTGCCAAGGCGATCTTTTTGCCTTCCGTGAGGTCAACAGTGTTAAAATACATGCGCATTTTAGCGAGCCATTGGTCAACAGTTCGGCGATTACGTTGACCAGTGTAGGCTTCCAGAAGTTTGATGTCAAGTCGTTTTGTTTTGGAAGCTTGAAGTAATCGGTAGAGAGTACGCAGTTCAGTGTTTTCTACCTCTGGTGGGAAAGAGTCCGCATCGTCGTCAGGTTGCGTCACGTCGTCCTCTGTATGTGCTGAACTTCGAGAATCTTGGAGTTGTTGAACTTTTTGAACCAGGTCGGAGATGCTGTCCTGAAGCTGAGATATTTGAAGTTGTAATAGAGATTCACTTTGGATGTTGCCTTCATGGGTCTTTTTGGGACTTGATTCTTTAATCTCGGGAGAGGCTTCACGCAAGCGGTGCGACATGTCGGATATCCCTGTAAGAAAAGCGCGAACTTGCGCTCTAGTTTGGACCATTCCTGGAAGAGGATTCTGGCTGCTCCCTGAGGTTGCTCATATTGGAGGGGGCAGGCGAGGCAGGATGGAACCACCCGTGGAAATCTGGTAAGGGAGGTCATGTCGGAGGTAACACTGGAGATTTGGAAAAAGGTGTTACTGCTCGTGATAAGACAGGGGTAGGTAGCAGAGTCCACGGATCTGAAAAAGGGTAAGGAGCTGCTGTCGGAAAAGGAGGATATCCAGGGGAGGGAGTGCCTTCAGGATGGGGATGCTGAAGGTGAAGGGTAAAACTCTCTCCGAAAATGAACAGCAAACTCCTGAGGAATATCGTGTTCCGGATATCTTCGTGTCTCGTGGAACACAACCTGTACTGTGCTAAGGAAATAATGTAATTGAGGTGCCTCATGCAGAAGGTAGAGGATGTGATCCAAGTCACTCGGAGGGCACGTGACACAGAAGACCCAAGATGCAAAGGCTCCAAAATGGGCTGGCTGTGCAATTTGAACACGATATTGTGTAGTAGCAGGTGCCTGAGGTGTCCTTGAATGGCCGGGTGAATTACCAGGGGTTTCCATGCTTTAATGTGGATTCTTTCATTTGCTGTAATTTGTTAAAAAGAATCCTGAAAAAGCAGATTGGAAAGACTCCACCTGGCAATACTTTAATCTGCCAAGTGATTGCGTAGAAGAAGGCTGCAAATCGTTGTCCAGAGGTCCATGTTGCAGTGTTTTGTGAGGAGTGCTCGAGGCTTGTTTGGTCCGGGCTGTCAACGGGCTGTCTTCATTGCGAGAAATGTGGCAACTGGTGCTGAATTGGCAGGGTGAAAATGGCGAAACAAGGAGAGGGCAGCAGACTGTCAGGAAAGGTGGTATCCAGGGCTGCAAATAAGGAGTGGACTGTCAGCGAAAATGGCGAGACAAGGGCTGGCTGGCAGCGCAAATGACGAAACAGGGCCGGGCAGCGTAGGCTGAAGGAAACTGTGCTGTCTGTACGGCGTGTACGGGACAGGCTGTACGGCCTGTACGGCAGGCAGCGAAAAATCGTACAAAATGTACGGACTTCCTGCGCAGGAAAGTACGGCTGATTGCGCAAGCGTACGGCTGGCTGCGAAGAGGCACAGGAGGGTATGGCCGTGATGACGCAGGTTCGGTCGTGATGGCGCAGGTATGGACGTCCGTACGGCTGACGTAGGCTGCGCAGGCTGGCTGACCAAGAATTCGTACGTTGCAGTTTTGTGGGGAAAATGCTGCGACGATTCGTTGGGCTACCTAATGGGTTATTTGCCCCAAATTAATTTGGGGGTTTAGTTAACCCTAGGGTAGTTAGGGTAAACCTAGGGGTAGGGGATGGGTTTAATTTTTGTCCCTTTTTACCCCTCTAGGTACCCTTTTGTAGGTACTTGGGGCCTAGGAGGTGTGCCTATTCGAAGGGGTGTGACCCTTGGAATAGGTGCACCTGTTCATGAGGGGATGTGTCCCTATTGTTAAAAGGGGTGCGACCCTGCATGAATAGGTATGTCCCTTTGCCCACGATGGGGTATGTCCCATGAGTGAGGAGTTGAGACTCGTCACCAAAAGGTGTGTCCCATGGTGGAAAAGGCGCGTCCCTTGGTTTTGGGACAGCCCAAGCACCTGAAAGGACACGATTTTGGTCGTGTCCATTCACATCAACTTGTGATGTGAGGGAGATGGAGAGGCCAGGATGACTTTAGGCGTTTAAAGAGTTTACGCTCATCCTCTCCATCTCTTCCATGCACTATGTGCACGGATGTCCTTCTAGCGGCAAAAAATGTATCAGATCAGCGCTAGAAGGTGGGGGGCATTTCCTACAGGCAGGAGCGAATTTTGCTCTGATACCACTGTAAGAAATCCTAGATTTACTATATTTAGAACTGTGCTAAGGAACAGAAAAGAGACTGAGATAGCAGAGAGCAAAGGAATAATGATATTGCTTGAATGTCTGTACGGTGGATGTGATTGTCATCCATACAATTTGGCCTCTCTTATATAGAGAGTGAAGAGTCACACATGAAAAGGTGTGTACTCCAAAGGGTATGTGCATGAAGAGGTGTGTACCCCTTGTGAAGGGTGTGACCCTTGATGAGAGGGTACATTACAATAGGAATGTCTCTTCATTAGAATGTCTCTTGTGAAGGGTTGTGCCTCATTAGGAAGTGTCCCGTCGAAAGGGCAAGTGTCCCGTCGAAAGGTCATACCCTTCCACAAGTGTCCATTCATTAAACCATCCATAAGTCTAGAAAGAGAAAGGAATACGTCACAGATCGTGACAATGAGTACCAGTCGCAATCCCTTCTCAATGAACAAGTAAAGGTTTGCCTCAGAAGGACTCCGACTTAGCCCTATCTTCTGAAAGAATACATCAATCCTTTGGTACCAAGCTCTGGGGGCCTGTTTCAGCCCGTATAACGCCTTCTTCAACCTGCAGACCTTTAATGGGGACCCTGGATCTTGAAAGCCCAGTGGCTGCTCCACGTATACCTCCTCCTCTAGGGTTTCATTAAGGAATGCGGACTTCACATCCATTTGAAAAATAGGCCACTGGAATTGGGCAGCAAGGGCAATCACTATCCGGATAGTAACCATGCGGGCTGTGGGAGCAAAAGTTTCATCAAAATCCAAGCCTTCAGTTTGAGCAAAACCTTTGACCACTAACCTTGCTTTATACTTATCCAAGCTGCCGTCTGATTTGTATTTAAGTTTGTATACCCACTTAGTGCCGATGACTTTCCGTCACGGGGGCCTGGCCACCAAGTCCCAGGTATTGTTCTTCAGGATAGCATCCATCTCTGCCTTCATGGCAGGCTACCATTCTGGATTGTCCTTCGCCTCCTCGAAGGTCCTTGGCTCGTCAAGCTGAGCCACTAACGCAAAATTCACAGATGGAGTCTTTTGAAGACGTTGAGACCGCCGCAAGCCGGAACTGCTACTCTCAGGTAATTCGGTGACCCGAGACTCTTCCAATGTCCGTAGGTACCATTGGGGCAACTTTTTCTGCTTCTCTGTGGGAGGAGGAACTCGAACTTCTTCCGGAACAGCGTGCTCTTTCTGAGTATCTTGTGGAACATCAGCTTCTGATTTGGCCACCTCTTGGATGTTCAACCTGGGGCGGGGTGGGTTTGGGGGTTGAACAATCTTATCCTCCTCAATCTGCGGCTCCTCCTGGGGTTCAGGTTCCTTTTCCTCGAAGACAACATCCCGACTGATGAGGATTTACTTCTTTACTGGGTCGAAGAGTCGATAGGCCTTGGATTCTTCGCTATACCCATCAAAAGATACATTTTCTGCTTCGGGAATCAAGCTTGGTCCTGTCTTCCTTGTGCACATGCACCCATGCGTTAGAACCAAAAATGCGAAGATGAGTAATAGAGGGCTTCTTACCATAAAATGCCTCATGTGGAGTCTTGTCCTTGACGGCCTTCGTCTTGGTCCTGTTGAGAATGTGTACGGTTGTATTGATAGCTTCACTCCAATAGGCTTTAGAAAGGTTCCTCCCTTGGAGCATAGCAAGCCCTGTCTCTGTGGTGGTTCTATGCTTCCTCTCGGCTACCCCGTTTTGCTGAGAAGTATGTGCGGTGGTGAGTTGTCGCTTGATCCCATGCTTGCGACAAAATGTGTTGAACTCATTTGAGGTGAATTCTCCCCCCCTGTCTGTGCGGAATGTCTTAACATCCTCCCCTGTCTCCTTTTCAACTGTGGCCTTCCAATCCTTGAACTTCTCGAAAGCCTGAGACTTTTTCGCCAAACAATATACCCATCCACAAAGAGAAGTGAGTACCTGGATCCTGCCCACGATGCTGTAGACATTGGACCACAAATGTTGGCATGAACCAACTCAAGTGGTTTGCTGGCCCAAAACGAGGCCTCTTGTGGAAATTTATCGGCCTCTTGTGGAAATTTATCCTTGTGCTGCTTGCCTTCTAGACAAGCCCTATAGACATCATCCTTGCGTGTAATTGGTGGAAGTCCATCCACCATCTTCGACTTTGACATTTCAGCCAAGATTCCATAGCTGACATGACGGAAGGGCTCATGCCAAAGTTTGGACTTTCCGTTGTCTTCATGAACTAACATTGCACTGAGACGGTACAGTCCATTCTCTTCAACGCTTGAGCCACCATCTATTCATTTGCTTTGGATGTCATGGTGACCTTGCCATCTTGAAAGAGAACTGCCATGTTGTTTTTGTCCATTTGACTTACGGATAGTAAATTCTTGCAAAGGTTGGGTACATAAAGTACTCCAGAGATATCCTTCTCCTCACCCGCTGTTGTAATGAAAGGAATGCTACCGATGCCCTTCACAGGATACGTCCGGCTATCCCCGACAGAAACTTTGGAATCCGGGTGTGTACTTTCCATGGTTTTGAACCAAGTCCTTCTGTTGGACATGTGCTTGGAAGCACCGCTGTCAACATACCAACCCTCTTTACCTTCACTGACTGCATATGCTGAACAATGTTCACTGATTAAAAACAACTGTCCAGTCGTCACATTAGCAGAATCATTCTTAGGCTCTTCTTTGGTCTTGGCTTCTCTCTTCCGCTTCTGATCTGCTTTCTTCTTTCGGCATTCTTTGGCGGAGTGGCCAAGCTTTTCACAGTAATAGCACTTCATTTTCTTCTTACGATCAGCGTCCTCTGACTTCTTGGAATCCTTTGGCTTGCCTTTTCGAGGCTTGTCTTTGGCCACCAATGCCTTCTCGTTGGTTTGCGTAAAGAGTTTCTCTCGAGCCTCCTCTTGAAGCAGGAGTGGGCCAAGCTCCTCAAAGGTGATTGGCTTAGTCCGTTGACCCGCAGTGACCGTAGTCACAAAACTTTTGAAACTCTGTGGCAACTTGTGGAGTGTGAGCAACGCCAATTGACTCGTGTCCACCTTCTGACCAACTGCTGCGAGCTGGTCCCGCACAACTTTCACCTTTGTCAGATGATCATGCACACTATCACCCTCATTCATATCAAGATTATAGAGCTGATGCTGAAGAATAATGATACGGGCTGTATTATCGGTTTCATACAGCTCCTTCAGTATGGCCCACGCCTCTGAAGACGTCTCTGCCAACTG
The DNA here is from genome assembly GCF_047967505.1 of Dipteris shenzhenensis. Lineage (NCBI taxonomy): Eukaryota > Viridiplantae > Streptophyta > Polypodiopsida > Gleicheniales > Dipteridaceae > Dipteris > Dipteris shenzhenensis. The sequence goes on from NC_141610.1 coordinate 12,990,033, forward strand.
GATATGAGGAATCACAGCATCTGCTATCGTGCCAATAAGCATTGCTAAGGCTTGAGCATCCCTCTCCTCCCATGCACAGAGTTCATCCGCATCTGCTTCAACTAGAACTTCACCTCTTTTGTCCACAATGTCCTCCGGCTTCTCCTCGGTCCCAATCACTATCTTCCACAGCTTCCGTGCCAACAGATGGCTTCGGATCTTGACTTTCCAAATTGGATAGTTCGTGCCATCAAGCTTTCCAGCTTCACCAAAATTGGGTATAAATGAAGAAGGAAGATGACTGGAGAAGGAGGAAGGACGAGCAGTGGGTGTAGAGGCTTCTGAACGCTGATCCATCTCGGTGAATAGCAAATTGAAAAACTGAAACAGAAAAGATGTACTGACCTCCCATGCTAGCCTGAGCTGAAACAGAATGGCCTTACTGCCAAGGGACTCCTTCCTTCAGAGTGTGCTTTGATGAAGAAGAGTTGAGAGCCTATGGCTCTGATACCATGTTGGAAAATAGGAGGGAATGAATCACTCCAAACCTCCGCCCAAGATCTCTCCCGCTCTTCTCTACACTCAACTCAGATAACTGATCACAGATGCAATAAACACTCACTCAGAGATAACTTAAACGGAGAGAGAGAAAGAGTATATTCATCCACCGGAAGGTGGGCACAAACTGGCTCCAAGGGAGCAATACAAAACTCAGGGAAGTGCTGAGGAAAACTGATGGAACTCTCTCTGTCAAACTGAACCAGCTCTGAGTGCACAGCACAGCCTAGGAAGGAGGCTTTCTGTCCTGCACTGGATGCTGGAATGACTGAAGGAGTGGGCCTTTTATAGGCACTGCCCAGGCCCTTTAGGTTGGCCGACCAGCAGGGTCGGTACCCTGTCTGGTGGCCGACCAGAATGCCCTGGAAATCCGACCAGGGTTGGCCCTGGTTGGGCCGATTGAGCCTGCCACAGGCCCCTATAAAAGGGTTCCTTGTGCAGCGAGTCCATGGGGCTGTAGACGCCTCCAAGGGAGGCACAAGGCCCCCCCTATTTCTCTGCTGTTGCAGGCAGCAACCAGCCTATGTGCTGGTTGCCTGGGTCTCTCTCTTTGCCAGCCCTCCTACCTCTCACTGCCCCTTGTCCCCTCAAATCGGGGGCTCACAGGTGGGCACAGTGAGTCTCTAACACTTGTGTCATGTTGTTGTGGAATAGTTTGCTGCATTTTAATCATGAGGTTTTGGTTCTAAATGCATTTTGAGAGTGGCGTGAGAGCATCTTCATCAGATAGTGAGTCTATGCATTTGCATGATGTAGTATCCAATCTTCAATTGCAAACTCGTTCGGTTGAAGGGGGGGCTCTGCAGGGGGAGGAGGATGGCAGCACTAAAAGAGAAGGGAGGAGAGTGATGAGAGAAATGGTGAAGAAGGAAAATAAAGGGAAATGACCTATTAGGTGGAAGTAGACTTGGAAGGGAAGGGAGATAGGGGACTGTAAATGATCAAAATGTGCATGAATTTGTGGGGAGGGGTTCAGCCTATGTGGCTGCCCTGAAAAGTCTTAGCCCATTATGCTCTAGCTGAATTTTCTTGGATGACAGCCATCTTCGCCTAAAAATTGTTATCCCAAAGCTGCGAGTGATGGTGTTGGGACGCCAAAAACTTATGGCTGCAATAACCGCATGGTCCATGGTAGTCCTCACTTGGGAAAAGTTGTAGAAACCTTTGTTACATACACTAAGGAATTTCCATGATCATGGAAGCCTTCATCAATCCAACAAGGTTATAATCAGGAATCCCTAGTGTGATGCTTGACCCTATGGTGCATCTTGCATATTGATATGTGCCCAAGCGTCCACATTTCCATAATTGTTCTTTGTCATATATGACAGCTTTAGTCGCTCTTGCTCGCCTGCTTTAGCTGCTGCCATCCGCCCCTTCTTGCCATCTGCTTTCCTCCCCGTTGCTGTGTATCACCCGTCCTTAATTGTGCATAAACCCTGCTGCCCTCTTTCGCTCCATCAATTCTGCCCTGCTCACCTCCATGGAGGACCATATTAAAAGCTACTCTCGGAAGGACTTGTCCCGGGACCCTAAAAGACAGCAAGTCGAATTCTCTACCTCAGCCTCTGAAGATGCTCACTATGTTTTCGACATGCTCAAGGACGAATTCCACCACAGCCGGAAGGAGTGGGCCAAACCTCCCCCGGCCCTTAAGTATAAGCTGAAGCTGCCCTCATTGGTTACTCCTCTCCGGAAGTTCTCTCAGCAAGCAGTTATCATTTTCTTCCCTGGGAAGTTACCTCTTGCAAATGATGTAGCTCAGTGGGTTCAGGCTTTGTTGGGAGGTTGCTTTGTTGAAGGAGTATACTTTGCTTCTCGAGGTTTTTATGAAGTGCACTTTTTGGATGCCTCATATCGTCAGCAGATATTGGAGATGTCTCCTCTATTCTATGGTAGACAAATGGTGCATGTCATGCCATGGTTGCCAAATAAGGATTATCACGGTCTCATTCGACATCACTGCCCTGTATGGGTTGAGGTAGTGGATTTTCCGGATTATATGAGGGCTGAGCTACCAAGTCTGGCAGCTACTTTGGGGCAAGTTGTATGCCCACCCCGTCCTTCGGGTAATCGAAATCGGTTTTGTGTTCTTTGGGATACAGATCACCCAACCCCTCCTTCCATTGCGGTAGAGGTGGAAGATGTTCCCTTGGGCGAAAAATATTTTGACTGGAAATGGGGAGTATTTGCAGGTGCTTGTTTTACTTGTCATAAATTTGGCCATCTAGCTTCACAGTGTCTTGCAATACTGCATCAGCTCCCACCTACAGCTATTGCTTCAGAAAATACTACCCCTCCAACTTATGGTCTAGGGCCTAAGGCAACGCCTAGCAAGTTGGGTGATGTGGCATCTAAATCTGTTCTTCCCAAAGAAAGTGTGGTCCAGGTTTCAGCCAAGCAAAAGGATAAGGGAAAGGGCAAAATTTCAGAATCTAATGCCTCTCCTCAAGGTGCCTGGCAGCAACCCAAAAAGGTATTTGCGCTTAAGCCACGACCGTTACAATCTCGGCACTGGGATGCCTCTACTTCCACCCCTGGTCAGGCCTCTACCCCTGCTGATAGCCTGACTTCTCGATTGTGGGTTGATGTACTCAAGAAGGGCATTCCTGTATGTGACAATGATGAGGACGATAGAGCTATTGATCCTGGAGGCCAGGTGGACGTCGATGTCATGGCTGAGGCCTAACAGCTTATACCTTTACTATGTTTCTTGGTTCGACTATACATATCTTCTATGTCTGCTTCAATTACTTGCATTACATACAATGTTCAAGGTCTTTGCAATGCCAATAAGTGGAGACTTTTTTGGCACTATGTACATAGAATGCACCCCGATGTAATTTCCTTACAGGAACACAACCAACACTTCTTGGCTGGCCAGCAAGGCTACTTTGCTAGTTATGACATCTTTTATGCTGGTACAATGCACTTTTCCGGGGTATGCATGCTGGTGAAACATGATATGCAGCCCACGGTTGCTCACGACGACCCCCAGGGTCGATGGATGGTAATCAGATGCATCTGTCATGCCGATCTTTATGAAATAGCATCGGTTTATGCCTCTCAAACTTCTGCGACAAGAGCTCGAATGTGGGCCTCCCTCAAGCAATATCCATGGCTGTCTAATGCTTTTTTGTGTGGAGACTTTAATAACTCGCCTGCCATGCAAGACAACACCACTCATCGTTCTCACATGATCCCCACTGAGCTTCGACATTGGGAGGATATGCTTTCTTTCTTGCATGCAGAAGATTTATGGCTCTCAACAAGGGATAGAGATATGGGTTATACATACCGTCACAATGCTTTTACTCATTACTGGGCTCGACTTGATAGATGGTATTTGTTGCATGCTCAGCAGTATGCTAGTTTCACATGTGCATTATGGGTTGATCATTCCCTCTTGCTATGTGATCACTTTCCAGTATGCTTGACATTATCTATAGCACATTTGACAGATGATATGTCTTTTTTTGGTCGTCGCCTACTCCATGTTAATAGTGCTTATTTGCTTTATCAACAATTTCAGAACATGGTGAGAGTGGCTGTCCGCCCCCTCCTTTTACATGCTCAGGAGGACATGGATTTTGCTTGGATCAGTCTTGCCCATGGCTTGTAGGCTGTTATTCAAGATTATGGACGGAGTCACATGGAAAACCTCAGGCTTAAGCTGAAATGGGCTCAATCTCACAAGCAACAAATGGATGTAATCAGCTCTTATAGGCAGCTCACCTCCTCTGAACAGGATTCTTGCGCTTATGCGGTTCATATCATCCATCAAAATGATCTTCGCAAATTAAAGAAGTGGCAAATCCGAGCTCGCACGAAACCCCTTTTGGATAAGGGCTGCTCCTCCAAGGCCTTCTTCAAAAGCCTGCATGCGGATAGGCGAAAGGAGGATATTTGTAGGATCAGGCAAGATGATGGCACCTGGACCACCTCCAAATCAGAATTGGAATCGCAATGCTCTAGTCATTTCCAGCATCTCTTTTCTCCTCAGCCTGATTATTCGATGCAAGTGAACGCAGCTAGGTCTCAATTTCTTATGCATGTTCAGTCTATATTGTCTCGGGAACAGGCTCATGCATTGGAGCAGCCATTTATGCTTAATGAATTAGATGATGCTTTGAGTCATTTACGTAAAGGCAGCTCTCCTGGTTGGGATGGATTGACTGTTGAATTTTTCTGTGCATTTTGGGGTGATCTCAAGCACACTCTTCTTCTTATGATCAATCATGCTTGGGAAGAACAATCTCTTTCCCCTTCTTGGAAACATGGCCTTGTCAAATTGATCCCCAAAAAAAGGTTGTGTGAGACAATGGCTGATTGGCGGTCCATATCTCTTATGCCAATCATCTACAAACTCATTGCCAAGATGATTGTCCTTAGGGTTCGATTTATCTTGCAAGCAGGACTTCATCCCAGGCAGTATGGGTTTGTTCCCAGAAGGCAGATCACTGACAATATCTCCAATGTTTTGCTTGCAATTGAGTATGCCAAATATTCTAAACAAGATGTTCTCATTCCGCAAGTGGACATTGCGAAAGCATTTGATACTGTCCATTGGGATTTTATTTCTCAGAGTATGCATAAATTGGGATTTGGCCCTCGTCCATGTTATTTACTGGTTGTATTCTCATGCCACTGCACAGTGTCTGCTTGGTAGTGGGTTGTCAAGGACATGGACTATGACCCGTTCAGTGAGACAGGGATGCCCTCTTAGTTCGCTATTGTATGCCATTGCTACTCATCCGTTATTGTTGCATATGGACTATCTTGCAGATACAGGACAGCTTCATGGCTTGCAAATTCCAGGGGCACAGCTATTTCTTGCACAGGCATATGCTGATGATTCATATTTCATGCCCATGAATTCTCAAAGTGACCTCTCTCATTTGATGCATACTTTGAATGATTTTGGCATAGCTGCTGGATTGCATATCAACTTTCAGAAATCGAATCTTCTAGCATTGAAAGAAGCTGATTGGCATGCACTTCTCTGGCCAGGCCACATTATTTCTTCCCATACCATTGTGAGGCATTTAGGGTATCCCATTGGCTGGAATATTACCCCTCAACAACAGCTTAAATGGGTGCTTCAAAAGATTAACAAGAAGCTAGAGTACTGGCACTTGTCAACTTGGCCTCTACATGTTCGACTTCGGATAGTCCAGTCTATCATTATGGCATATGTGCAATTTTATTTGCCTCTTCTTCACTGGTCTTTTAAGCATTTGGCTTCCTATATGTCCCAGGCTATGGAGATATTTTGGAAAAGCAAATCTCACAAAAAGGCTTTGCGACTACTTCCCATGCAGTCTGTTTGTTCTCCTAAGACTCATGGCGGACTGAATATTGTCAATCTTCAGTTTCATATGTTGGCAAGAAAGAGCACTATGATTGCTGATTTCTTTCAGCAAAAACAGCCATGGGCTATTATGTTAGCAGCTGTGTGTGGAAACATGAAGTCCCATGCATATGGGCATTGGATTACAGATCACTGGGAAGCAGTCATGACCACATTTCAGGGGAAAATTCCTGGCTGTCCTGTTTCTACTGCTTTTATTCATGACTGGAAGAGAATTCTCTCTTATGCTAAATGGTCAGGTGCTTCCTCCCATCATGGTAACTCTCTTCATTTGGAAAGCATCCATTGGAGCAAGGTGTTTGAATTGCCTCTTGCCTTACAGGCACCAATCAAAGCATATAATCTTATGAAATTGGGCATAAGATTTGTCGGAGATGTGGTGGATCAACATGGTTATGTGCTTTCATTTCCACAAGCTTGCAGGACATTCCCCTTGGGTCTGCATCATAGGCCCATTTGGAGAATACTTACAACTATGTTGCAGCCATTTGTTCCTGTTCCTCCGCTGTTTGTACAGGACAGATTACTGGACTGGAATCTGATTTCCTTGTCTCCTGCTATCTGTTCACTTTCAATGCATAATTTGACATCCTCGATGGTCTACAAATTTGGAAAGCTAAATTGCCATTGAAATAGAGGCTTTTCCTTTGGAGATGTATAGTGGGAGCTTTTTCCATTGGGGTGAAATTGGAAGCACGTCGTATTGCTTCCTCTTCCTGCCCCCGTTGCTCTCATCACCGTGAGACAGTTCCTTATTTGTTAAGGTCTTGCCCGCACTCTCGAATATTGATCACTCATGTCTCTCATTTGCTGCGGCTCCGGTTTCCCTCTATCAGATTCGGGAAACTCTTTTGGATGTTTGGATGCTTCTCATCTCAGCTGTCTCTATTCCTCCTTTTCTTTCACTGGGCTCGCTTTTGGGTACTATGGACTATTTGGACACAGAGATTGCATTTTAGGATGGGACAACAGTTTCCTCAGGCATATGCTTTCTTCAAAATGTCCCTCAAGCAATTTTTATATGATAGTTATGCTGCGAGGGACTTGGATGATACTAGCCTTGAAGTGTTTTCTCACCGTTTTTGAGTTCTTTCATTAGGCTCTCCTTTGGAGTCTAATGTCATGTACATTGATTTCATGTTAATTTTATAGTTACTGGTTTCACAAAAAAAAAAAAAAAGGTATGTATATACATATATATATATATATATTATAACTTTACATTAGAGAACTAAAAAGTCTTTGTGGAATTGTAGTTTCATTGCGAACTTTGGAGGGGGTCCCGTGGTTGAGGCGGTGGGCTCTTTCTGCACATCCTCTTTAGTGGCGGCATCTTTTCTAAACCTGCATCCATGTACATGTAGTGTACCATTGATCATTAAATTGATTGGCATGCCTGTATGACCTTTCTGTGTGTGTGTGGGAGAGAGATCCTTTTTTTATACATCTTTTGCGAGTGTGGAATGAAAGTGTGTGGTACAATTATTCATGCAATCATCTATGTGTCTAAGCGAAAGCGTGTGAGTGCACGTGACCTAGTAGCTAAGTAGGGACTAACTATATGCTTTTTTTGCTGGGATTTTCATAGGGCAGCTAGAACTCATTCATCACTTCTGAGCTCTAGGTAAAATCGATTGATGCTACCTATATGTGCGAAGACATACATATGCAAGTGAGTGCTCGTGATACAATCTAATCCTAACTAAGGAAGACTTGGTTTCCCAAATCTTCGTTTTTGTCCGGGATGGCTTGCGTGTTGATGTAGTAGCGCTTCAGTCGGCTCCCGTTTATTGTTGTGTTGAATTGGACTCCATCTAGTGTTTCAAGTAGCACAGCTCCGATGGGATTCATCTTTCGTACTCGGTCTGGTCCTTGACCTAGATACTTCAGTTTTCCCTTGTGTACTTTGGCATTGTATAACATGACTAAGTCGCCTTCCTTGATGTCTTTGGCTTTCAGATTCCTGTTAAACCATGCCTTCATCGACGTTTTTCTGTTGTCATGGCATGATAGGCAACTAGTCTTGTCTCTGTATGCTTTTCCAACTGACAAAGCCTTTCTTTCAAGGGCTCATGATCACCCATGCGTTCCTGTACTGCGATGCGTAGACTTGGTACAAATTCGAGTGGGACCACGGCTTCAAGGCCATACACCAATTGAAAAGGTGTGTTCCCTGTACTGACCTTGAATGTGGTTCTGTATGTCCATAAGGCTGCATTCAATTTCTCTGCCCAATGAGAACGCTGTGGTTCTACTACCTTGGTGAGGATATTGCATATGATTTTGTTTGTGGATTCTGCTAGTCCATTCCCTTGGGGGTAGTAGGGTGTGCTGCTTCTATGGATGACCAGGAAGCCAGACAAGAGTTCTTGGATTATCTCATTGACAAAATGTGTGCCTCTATCCGACACAATTTCAATGGGGCATCCGAATCGGGTGATCACATTTTCGTATAAGAATCTTGCTGTGCTTCTGGCATCTGTCTTTCTGACTGCTTTAGCTTCAGCCCATTTTGTAAAGTAATCAGTGGCCACAATGATGTAGCGTGCCTGTGTTCCTTTTGCTGCTGGATGTATGGGACCCACATGTGAGAAGTATTATGGTTATCTAGGGATGAAAAATCATTGGCAATAATTGCACTAGGGTTGAGTGATTCCTTTATTTATCACATTGATGGTGGTTGTGAAATTGTACATGTTGCATGGAGGCACTGTCTTTGGAGCACAGGGGGAATGCTCCAAGTATAGCCTGCTCATTAAGTTCTTTCATTTGAAGCTGAACAAAGGAGAATTAATATCCTCACATCTGAACTCCATGAAAAGCATATTGACTCAGCTAGCTAGCATCAAGTTTGATCTTAATGATGACAATGTGATTGCTATATTGCTTAAGAGTCTACATGATGAGTATGGTACCATTGTAACCACTCTCACTAATCTAGCGAAGTCCAATTTGGTAGACATAGATGGAAGAAGAAAGAAAGATCAAACCAAGGAATGACTACAATGAAAGTGATGCATATCTAGTCAAAAGCAACTTCAAAGGATCTACAAGCAAGAGCAAGATGAAGTGCAATTTCTATGGAAGGCACCCCTGTCTATGAAGAACTAAAAAAATTACTGGATGCTGGTTTCATTTATGAGATTGAGCATACCGATTGGGTGCCACCAATTGTGATTTTTCCTAAGAAAAACAAGAAGCTCAAAATATGTGAATCTAAAGAATGTCAATGCAACAACAATCAGAGATCATTATCCCCTACCATTGACTGAAACAGTTTTAGAAAGGGTGGCGAGATTTGAAGTGTATAGCTTCTTGGATGGGTTTAGCGGGTACAACCAAGTACAAATTACACCTCAAGATCAAGCAAAGATAGCATTTGCCATAGAATGGGGCATTTTTGCATACAGAATCATGCCATTTAGCTTATGCAATGCCCCATCTACTTTTCAAAGGGTAGTGTACACCGCCTTCGAGGAATTTCTCAACAAGTTCCTACAAGTCTTCCTCGATGACTTGTGCATACACTCAGGAAAAAAGGATCATTGAAATGCCTTGAGGCGGTCCTTAAAAAATGTAGGGAGTATGGAATCTCTTTGAATTCTCTAAAATGCCAATTCTTGGTCACACACGAAGTAGTCTTGGGACACATAGTCTCTCAACGTGGGATTGTAACTAACATGGACAAAATAAAGATCATCATGGAACTTCCTCCCCCTTCCCCCCCAATTAAATGCCAAGGGAATTCAAGTCTTCATGCAACATGCCGGATACTATAGAAGATTCATTCTCAGGTATGCCATGATTGCAAGGCCCCTATATAAGCCCCTAGACAACTTTATCTGGATGGACAAATGCGAACAAGCATTCGAAACCCTCAAGTGGAGATTGATCAAAGCCCCTGTTCTAATGGTACCAAATTGGGACATAGAATTTCATGTACATATTGATGGTTCCAATTATGTAGTAGGGAGCGTGTTATGTCAACCTGGCAAACACAACAGGCACTATCTAGTATACTTTACAAGAAGACAACTAAATGATGCGGAGGTGAATTACACGACAATAGAAAGAGAAGCCTTGGCAATGATCTATAGCGTGAAGAAATTTTGACACTATCTATTGGCTTTTGACTTTATCTTCTACACAAATTATCAAGCCTTATTATATCTTGTGAATCGGCCATGTATCACAGGTCGGATCACTCGATGGCTTCTATTGCTACAAGAATTCAATTTCAGAATCATGGTGAGAAAAGGAGCTCAACATTTCATTGCCGATCACATGTCACGACTGAGGACAAGAGAAGAGCCGGAAGGTCCTCAATAGAAGATGACCTACTAGATGCCACATTATTTCAAATAGACATTGTTCCTGATTGGTGTGCAGACATCATTGGGTACTTAATGGCAGGAAGACCACCTCCTAAAATGAAATCAGTGGATGCTAGGAAACTAATTCTAAAAGCTGCATCCTATCAACTCATTGCAAGACAACTATACAAGATGGGCAAGGACCATGTTTTAAGGAGACGTGTGATACCACATGAGATCATGGCAATCCTTAGTGAAGCACATGAAGGCATTGCAAGTGGACACTTCCAAGGGGAAGTAACAACACGAAAAGTCCTTCTCGCAGGATATTGGTGGCCAACACTTTAGTCAGATGCCTATGAATGTGTCAAAAGCTGTGATTTATGCCAACAAACTACTAAACCACAATACAAAGACTTCAATCCCCTAACAACAGTCATTGCACAAAAACCCTTTGAAAAATGGGGGATTGATTTTGTGGGTCCCATCCATCCAGCAGCAAAAGGAACACAATTGTGCCACTGATTACTTTACCAAATGGGTTGAAGCTAAAGCCATCAAAAAGGCAGATGCCAAAAGCACAACAAGGTTCTCATATGAAAATGTGATTACCCAATTTGGATGTCGCATTGAAATTGTGTCAGATAGAGGCACACATTTTGTCAATGAAGTCATCCAAGAACTATTGTCTAGCTTTATGGTGATCCATAGAAAGAGCACACCTTACTACCCCCAAGGGAATGGACAAGCCGAATCCACCAATAAAATTTTATGCATTGTCCTCACCAAGGTAGTAGAACCAAAGCATTTTGATTGGTAGAGAAACTAAATGCAGCCTTATGGGCATACCGAACCACACTCAAGGTCAGTATAGGAAATACACCTTTTTAATTGGTGCATGGCCTTGAAGCTGTGGTCCCACTAGAATTTGTAATACTCAGTCTACGCATAGCGATACAAGAACGTATGGGAGATCATGCATCACTGAAAGAAAGACTCCAGCAATTAGAGAAGCATACAGAGACCAAATTAGTTGCCTACCATGCCATGACAATAGAAAAATGAAGAAGAAAGGCATGGTTTGAAAGAAACTTCAAAGACAAAAACATCAAGGAATGTGACCTGTTCTGTTGTACAATATCAAAGTCCATAAGGGCAAGCTAAATTTCTAGTTCAAGGACCTTATAGAGTCAAAAAAATGAATCCCATCGGAGTTATGCTATTAGAAACACTAGATGGAGTCTAGTTCCCAATTACAATAAACGCGAGCCGATTGAAGTGCTACTACATCAACATGCAAGCCATCCCTGACAATAATGAAGATTTGGGGGCCCCAAGTCTTCCATAGTTAGGAATAGATTGTATCACGAACACTCACTAGCATATATATGCCTTCGCACATATAGGTAGTTTCAATTGATTTCAACCCATGGCTTAGAGGTGATGACTGAGTCCTAGCTCCTATTTTCCCATAGAAAATTAAGCAAATAGAAGGAATGCCCACCTCACTAGTCATGCATAGTGCACCCACACGTTTTGAGCACCACGAATAAAATGCACAAATAAAAGCCCCAAGAGATACTTGTTTTGATCCACACACACGGCACGCTCATAATAAAAAGAGTAAAATGCATTAGCCACTCACAAAGAAAACATGTACTCTTAGCACATGGCACTATATTGGCAACTGTCAAACTGGGACACCTGATTCATGGTGAGATGGCCAAGCTGGCTAATCTTATAGCAGAGGAGTTCTCTGATTGTTTTAGGGATGAGCTACCTAATGGGTTACCTCCAGAGCGGAATGTTCAGCATAAGATCGAACTAATCCCGGGGGTAGAACTTGTAAATAGATCTTCCTATCGAATGAGTTTTACCGAAGAAGCGAAGGTGCGAAGGGCATATGTGTCATTGAGGCAACATACGTGGGACAAGTGGTTACCATTGTTAGAGTTTGCCTACAATGATAGAAAACATTCCTCTATGGAGTTTAGTCCGTTTGAATTGAATTATGGTTATAGACCAGCAAAATGTGTGTGTGTGTGTGTAGAGATGGTGTGTGTGTGTGGTGGTGTGTGAGAGAGACGAGAGGGTCTGTCCGCCTGCTGTACAGCCTCCCCAGGATCCCGTACAGGATCGTGACCCGTCCATACAGACGTACGGATGCCGTACGACCACTGTACAACCGTACGAATATCCTATCTCCTCCCCGCACAGTCCTGAGTATTTCCGTCCCTTTTCCATCGTCACTTCCGTACCTTTTCTGAACCCTCCTTCGTATGTCCGTACCCTCCAGTCCCTTCCGTACAGCTTAGCATTTCTGCCCACTTTTCCCTTCTCGTATAGCTTCTGCTCGCCTCCACAGCATCCCCGTACCGTTTAGCCTGTTCCGTACAGCTTTTTCCGTACGCCCGTACGACCCGTACAGTCCGTACAGTTTGTACTCTCACCCCCTGCTTTGTCCGTACTCTCTCCGCGTACAAACCCCACCATACAGCTCTGTTTTTTCTGCAGTTCGATCAATCCCGCCTTGCTCCCCTCCATGGAAGACCAGCTTAAAAGCTACTCCCGCAAGGACTCGACCCGGGACTCTAAAAGACAGCAAGTTGATTTCTCTACTGCAGCCTCTGTGGACGCTCACTATGTCTTCGACATGCTCAAAGATGAATTTCATCACAGTTGAAAGGAGTGGGCCAAACCTCCCCCGGCTCTCAAATATAAGTTGAAGCTGCCCTCATTGGTCGCTCCTCTTCGAAAGCTCTCTCAGCAAGCAGTTATCATTTTCTTCCCAAGAAAGTTACCTTCAGCAAATGATGTGGCTCAATGGGTTCATGCTTTGTTGGGAGGTTACTTTGTTGAAGGAGTATACTTTGCCTCTCGAGGTTTTTATGAAGTGCACTTCTTGGATGCCTCATATCGTCAGCAGATATTGGAGATGTCACCTCTATTCTATGGCATACAAATGGTGCATGTCATGCATGGTCACCAAACAAGGATTATCACAGTCTCATTCGACATCACTGCCCTGTATGGGTTGAGGTAGTGGATTTTCCGGATTATATGAGGGCTGAGTTACCAAGTCTGGCAGCTACTTTGGGGCAAGTTGTATGCCCACCCCGTCCTTCAGGTAATCGAAATCGGTTTTGTGTTCTTTGGGATACAGATCACCCGACCCCTCCTTCCATTGCGGTAGAAGTGGAGGATGTTCCCCTGGGTGAAAAATATTTTGACTTGAAATGGGGAGTATTTGCAGGTGCTTGTTTTACATGTCATAAGTTTGGCCACCTGGCCTCACAGTGTCCGGCAGTCCTGCATCAGCTCCCACCCACAGCCATTGCTCCAGAAAATACTTCCCCCCCCACTTATGGCCCGGGGCCTAAGGCTATGCCAACCAAGCTGGGTGATGTGGCATCTAAATCAATCCCGTCCAAAGAAAATGTGGTTCAGGTTTCAGCCAAGCAAAAAGATAAAGGAAAGGCAAAATTTCAGAATCTCATGCCTCCTCCCAGGGTGCCTGGCAGCAACCCAAAAAGGTATTTGCGCTCAAACCACGACCGTTACAATCTCGCCATTGGGATGCCTCAACTTCCACCCCTGGTCAGACCTCTACCTCAGCTGATAGCCCTGCTTCTCAACTGCGGGTTGATGTGCTAAAGAGGGGCATCCCTGTATGTGACAATGATGAGGATTATAGAGCCAATGATCCAGGAGGCCAGGTGGATGTTGACGTCATGGCTGAGGCCTGACAGCTTATACCTTTACTATGCTTTTTGGTTTGACTGTACATATCTTCAATGTCTACTTCAATTACTTGTATTACATACAATATTCAAGGTCTTAGCAATGTCAATAAGTGGAGACTTTTCTGGCACTATGTACATAGAATGCACCCGGATGTAATTTCTTTACAGGAACACAACCAACACTTCTTGGCTGGCCAGCAAGGTCACTATGCTGGTTATGACTTTTATGCTGGTACAATGCACTTTTCGGGGTTCTGCATGTTGGTGAAACATGCATGATATGCAGCCCATGGTTGCTTACAATGACCCCCAGGGTCGATGGATGGTGATCAAATGCACTTGTCATGCTGATCTCTATGAAATAGCATCTGTCTATGCCTCTCAAACTTCTGCGACACGAGCTCGAATGTGGGCCTCCCTCAAACAATATCCATGGCTGTCCAATGCCTTTTTGTGTGGAGACTTTAATAACTCGCCTGCCATTCAAGACAATACCACTCATCGTTCTCATATGATCCCCACTGAGCTTCAACAATGGGAAGATATGCTTTCCTTCTTGCATGCAGAAGATTTATGGCTCTCAACAAGGGATAGAGATATGGGTTATACATACCATCACAATGCCCTTACTCATTACTGGGCTCGACTTGACAGATGCTATTTGTTGCATGCTCAGCAGTATGCCAGTTGTACATGTGCATTATGGGTTGATCATTCCCTCTTGCTATTTGATCACTTTCCAGATTGCTTGACATTATCTATGGCATGTTTGACAGATGATATGCCTTTTTTTGGTCGTCGCCTACTTCATGTTAATAGTGCTTATCTGCTTCATCAACAATTTCAAAACATGGTGAAAGTGGCTGTCCGCCCCCTCCTCTCACATGCTTAGGAGGACATGGATTTTGCTTGGATCAATCTTGCTCATCGTTTGCAGGCTGTTATTCAAGACTATGGACGGAGTTACATGGGAGACCTCAGGCTCAAGCTGAAATGGGCTCAATCTCACAAGCAACAAATGGATGTAATCAGCTCTTATAGGCAGCTCACCTTCTCTGAACAGGATTCTTGTGCTTATGCGGCTCACATCATTCATCAAAATGATCTTCGTAAATTAAAGAAGTGGCAAATCCGAGCCCGCATGAAACCCCTTTTGGACAAGGGCTGCTCCTCCAATGCCTTCTTTAAAAGCCTACATGCGGACAGGCGAAGGGAGGATATTTGCAGCCTTTATCCTGGTGGCAATCACGACTCAAGAAAATTTGGAAAGCCAAATTGCCATTGAAACAAAGGCTTTTCTTTTGGAGATGTATAGTGGGAGCTTTTTCCATTGGGGTGAAATTGGCAGCACGTTGCATTGCTTCCCCTTCCTGCCCCCGTTGCTCTCATCACCGTGAGACAGTTCCTCATCTATTATGGTTTTGCTCGCATTCTTGGATATTGATCGCTCATGTCTCCCATTTGCTGCGGCTTCGGTTTCCCTCCATCAGACTCGGGAAACTTTTCTGGATGTTTGGATGCTTCTCATCTCAGATGTCTCCATTCCTCCTTTTCTTTCACTGGACTCGCTTTTGGGTACTATGGACCATTTGGACACAGAGATTGCATTCTAGGATGGGACAACAGTTTCCTCAGGCATATGCTTTCTTCAGAATGTCCCTCAAGCAATCTTTATATGATAGTTATGCTGCGAGGGACTTGGATGCTACTAGCCTTGAAGTGTTTTCTGACTGTTTTTGAGTTCTTCCATTAGGCTCTCTCTTTGAGTCTAATGTCATGTACATTGATCTCATGTTAATAATATAGTTACTGGTTTCACAAAAAAAAGTGTGTGTGTAGAGAGAGAGAGAGAGAGAGAGAGAGAGAGAGAGAGAGAGAGATGATATCATATGATTGTATAAAGTCCTCTTGAGACCCTATAGGATCTATGGGACTGGTTACCACAACTAAATAGTGGTCAGTAACATCCAGTGATAGACAATTCTTGTTGTGAGTATTTGCTGAGCTATTTTGTGTGCTTATCCGAGAACTTGCTACAGTGTTCCAAGATTTCTTTTATGTAGCTTCCAAGCTTGTGGGCTGGCTGCTTCAGATTATTGCTACTATCTCCATGTCTCTCCCTGATGTGTGCATATGCTTGGCATTTCAAGAACGCGTGCTGCTCATCTTCTATTTCCCCCCTTAGTACAAATTTTGCATAATATTTCCTCTCTTTGAATTCTAGGCCGCATCCATCTACCTCTCTCCACTTCTAGATCATGTGATCTGGTCCTTAGTTTGCATATTAAATGCCTTTAAATATTTTTTTTTTGGCAAAAAAGAGACTTAATAAGTATTAAAGAAAACCGTTAGAGCAAGCTCCATACGGGAATACGGGATACACCATGCAATGCATGAAAAGCTCAAGAGCCAAAAAGAAAGGATTGGGGCTGATAGTGCCATCTCAATCCGGTAGCAACCTCTGAGAAAAAGGGAGAACTCCTCCAAACTTGAAGACATACAGTCCTCCTAGAAGAGGCTGCCCGTGAAGGGCCCTGCATGCTAGCCCATATGGCTATCAAAGTGTGAACCGTGTCACTCCAAATACCCGTGAACACCTGTGATGGGTGTATCTGGGTGTCATCCAAGGCCTCTGTGCATCTGGCTCTCCAAATGTGCCAAGAGGAAATGCTAGCCAAAATCTCCCAAGAGGTGTCCACTGAAACATGTGAAGCTCTGAAAGGAATATGTGGTACATCCTGAAGAGAGCAGGGCTCTATCACCTAACGGCGGATCGAGAGTGCCCAAGAAGAAGGCTCACCCTCATAAAACACGTGGGGCCCAGTAAGGGATAACCATGCGACCGAGCCCCAAGTCATGAAGAAAGGGGAAGTATGAAAAATGATGAGTATCCGAGCAACTCCTTTCCAAACAATTCTCGCTTGATTGCAGTCCCAAAGGTAATGTCGCACTGACTCCTCTGCAGAATGACAGCGAGGGCAAGTGGGATCAACCCCAAATCGTGATCTCCACAGGTTCACTACAATCCCTCCATGAATAGAAAGCCAAAAGAAACGAGTGATCTTTCTATTTCTGAGGGATTTCCAGAGCCTCCTCCAGAAATTCATACGCAAATCTGCGGTGATGAAGAAGCTATCCCAATGGGGGGCTCTAGAGGGAATCCAACCTCTACTGCTCAGCTGAAATCTCCTGGAATTACCAACCGTGAAATGAAAGAAGGGAATCCCTCTCTCTCGGTGCCCATGATCTATCCACTCCCACTCTCCTGGGTCCCACTGCAAGCACTTGATAGGTGCATCTCCATATAACCACAACCTCCAGGATCCCAGCGCCAAGAGCAGAGGGTCGGGGTCTAAGTACCACTGCAAGCCCGCTCCATGGTTCACAAAACCAGCAATCCTGACAGGTTGAAAGGCAACACTAGAAGAATATCATTTGTGGATCTAGAGAGTATACCTCCATCCCCAACGTCAAAGACTAGAGCATCTTTTTCGAGATCTCGAAGAGCGATCACCTGTAGAGGAACTGTTGTCCTCGAAAAAGCTCCCATCCAAGTGGTGGAAGTAATAGGCATCTCACCTGTCCATTCCACCGGGATGGCTGCATCTATCTGCTGAATCCTGCATGCTACCCCTCTGAGGTGACTCACGGACTGAAGCCTCTTATCCTCAGGTAGCTTGATAAAAGCCTTCCAAGTGCCTACTGTGTAGGCGGGGCCTCTCTCCCATCTAGACCACTGCATATAATGGGAAGTGCCCAATGGTCTGCCATGCTCATCAAGTATACTAGCGTTCCAAATGATCGGCTGCCTATCAATCTCTTCAAGGGTAGAGGGCGGAACCCTTCGAAGAGTGTTCCTAAAGCTCCCCCAAGCTTTTAGGATGGTAGTCATGAGAGGAGAGGTAGGAGACCTGAGAGAGGCGGAAGTAAAAATCCAGCAAGGGCTGTCCACCCAATCATCTCCCAAGGTAGGTGTGCAAGCCTGAATGTGTCCAAAAAAGAAATCCTTCCAAGGTTCCTGGCCAGGCATGAGTCCCCTCGCCACCACCTTACAAAGCAATGCCCTGCACTGCAAGTCCGGGTCAATGATATTAAGGCCCCCTTCCCATGTAGGGAGAATAATGGTCTCCTAGGCCACCCTCGCTGCAACATCTACCGTGCTATCAAGTCCACTCCATAAAAAATTCCTGATTGGTCTAATGAGCTGAGTGATGCAATCCCTAGACCAGCACAAGCAAGAACACACAAACGAGGCGGTGGCCAAGAGAACCTGGCTCACTACCACAACTCTAGAGGCAAGGTCGAGTTTGGTTGAGCTCCAAAAAAGGAGCTTTTTTTTAATACTTTCTAGTATTGGGGCAAACTGCTGTGTTGCAGAGATGCTCAATCCTACCTGGCATCCCAAATATCTGACAGGAACACCCCTGTGAATCCAGGAAAAGCCAATGTCAACTCCCTAGCTTGGAGTGTCCTCATCACTAATCCAAAAGCCAAAGGATTTATGCCAGTTAATGTGTGCCCCTGCAGCTGAGTAAAAAATATCCAAGGCTGTCCGGAAAGAATCAAGTGACTGCGAAGAGGCCTCAATAAAAATAGCAGTGTCATCAGCCAACTCACAGTCAAGAAGCTCCTGCTCCTGTCTCAAGGGCAATCTCAACCCATAAAGCTCAGCCTGAGATCTAAGGAAGATACTCATAGCTTCTGCCACAAAAAGAAAGAGGAAGGGGGCTAAAGGGCATCCCTGACGAACTGATTTGGAAATCTGAAACCTGTCACCCCTTACCCCTCCAATCAAAACCTGGCTGTGGGCTGATCTATAAAGGGAGGCCACCCCTCTAATCCATGCATATGAAAATCCAAATCGTAGAAGAGTGCCCTCAAGAAAACCCCAATCTACTCTGTCATAGGCTTTCTCAAAGTCCAGGAGTAGAACTGCCAGCCTTTGCCTGCTCTGCATAGCCCACTCTGTGGCTTCCCAAAAGGAAAAGATATTATCAAATATGCTCCTGCCATGCACGAAGCCTGTCTGAGTATCATGGATGAGGTCTGGAAGAAGGGGCTGCAATCGGATGCTGATCGCCTTGGCAAGGATTTTGTATAGAGTTCCCAAAAGAGTGATGGGTCTCCAATGGGATACAAAATTCCTGTTGCCACCTTTCGGGATAAGGTGTATGAGTCCCTTAGTGAGTCAGGTATCTCACCTGAGTCCCAAACGCCCTGTAGGGCTGAAGTAATATGATCACCTATCATATCCCAAAAGGCTGTAAAAAAAGGAGTAAGACCATCGAAACCAGGGCATTTGCCCTTATGAAGGGCGGAGAGAGCAGTCTTGAACTCTGTGTTGGTAAAGTGTGCATCAAGTGAGCATATCATCTCTAGTGTGACCAACACAGGTAAACTCTGCCAAATTTCATCTCTAGCCACATCTCTGGCTTGTGTGTCAGGATTTGCGAAAAGAAGGGAGGCATAGAAATCTGTTGCTAAGTGCATGACGGTATCCGGATGAGACTGCAAAACGCCGTCAGAGTCAATAAGCTGCCTGACACTCTCTCTACTATGTCTAGGACCAAGTGTAGAGAAAAAGTGTTTATTGACTCTCCCTCCCATCTGTATCCAAAAGAACTCCCGTGCATGGAAGGCATACTCTGCTCTCTGATCAAGCAATGTCTACAAGTGAGCCCTTATCGTAGCAAGGCGCTCCTGTACCCAAGCATCTGATGGTCGTTTCTGCTCCTCCCTCTGCAAGGCTGCCAACTGCCGACGGATACCAATCTCCCGCCTGAGTACCTCACCTCGCCGAGCACTAGCAACGGAGTGAAAAGTCGCTGATACTGGCAAGTGCTGTGGCCACATGTGAAGGACCGGCCACCCTCCCTGCATGTGAGAAACCCAGATCTCCAAGACTGCCTCTGTGAGAGTCTCATCCATGTATAAGGCATCGGGGACCCTGATACTGTGAGACCGTCCTCTCAGATGGGGCTCTGAGATGGACAAAACTATCGGAAAATGGTCGAAAGTGGAAACACCAGGTGCAATGCAAACTGTCCCTCCTCTATCAAGAGCCCAGTCATCCACATAGAATCTGTCAATCCGGGCATGGATAGGCATCTGCACCCTATGGTCCGACCATGAAAACAAAAGTGACTGAGATTGAACATGAAATGCATCATCTGACCAAACATCTCTGCCACTGAATCTGAACAAGAAGGCATCCCAAGTTGCTCTCTGGAGGGAATGAATACCACCTTCTCTGCCCCCTTGCTTATCAGAAGGTGCCTCAACCATGTTGAAGTCACCTCCAATAATCCACGAATCTGCAATGTCAGCCCACGAGAGCAACTCTTTCCAAAACAGAACACGGTCCCCTCTGTTGTTCGTGTTGAGAGATATGGTGCCATGAGCACATAGATTAAAGGGCAAAGGTATGTGATAAGGAAAGAATTAAAGTAGCCACCCTAGGATGTGGACTACATGATGTGGAGATGTGGATTGGGGATATCCACAAGGAGAGATGTGGATGAGAGGATCCCACATGGTTTGACTATTCTAAAGGCTCTCTCTATATAAGAAGCCTATCATGTATTGTTGATCATATAGATTGCTATAGATTGAGTGTTTGCTACCCTATGTCTCTTTCATGGTGCTTTGATCCTCCTTGATCCTTCACTTGCACATGGTATCAGAGCATGGTTGTACCTTTAGTTAAGGCGCCATCCTTCTCAAGAAAGATCGAGAGTGTGAGAGATTGAGAGTTTCTTCTTGAGTGATCTTCACTTCCTTCGAGGAATTCCCATTCATTTTAGTTCATCTCTTTTGAGTGTTTGGGAGAGCTCTTTGTGTGTGTGAGAGAGAGAGAAATCCATCCTATTCTCCTTCCTGTTTTCGAGAGATGTAGAGAGGTTTTCTATTCTAAGAGAGAGGTTTTCTATTCTATACGACTCCTCTACCATGCAACTAGCCTCTATGCGCACGACTAGCCTAGCCTATCTACAATGCAAGCATCACCTACAGCGACTCTATCTACAAGCAGCTGCAGCAGCCCTGAGTGCAACTCAATAGCTTAGCTAGCCGACCTTGCAACCTACTGCCAGCGCACACAGCAAGCAAAAGCGAGACCTTGCAGCCGCCTAGAAGACATCTACAACAGAACAGCCATCTCCGGAAAGAGGAACCTTGGCTTGATCGGAAGGGAGAAGGGGGAACACCATCGTATAGGAAGACCAAAGCTCACAGAGAGTCTCTGCGCTAGGATTGGAGTCTACTTTCTCCTTTGAGGAAAGAAGAAATGTTGCGCTGCTCAGAGAGAGGCTTGAAGTACTTGCATTATGGCAATATCTTGCATTGAGATTTGAAGCGTAGCTCCGCCGCTACCATCCATGGCTCCTCTACAGCCTCGGATCTCCAGTGACCTCCAGCTCCAAAGCTCTACCTGCGCCTCCAACGAGATCCTGAAGACAGAGCTAGTGATGAGAACGCTCCTCTACCGTGTCTCCGCAACCGACTGCTCCACCGCTTCTACTATCAGCAATCGATGAGTCTTGCCTTGAATGAGCTGCTCCACGGACAGAGATAAGCCGACCACGCGCCATTCTGTCGACCTCTCGCCGTCGTCGCTTCTCTGCATGGAAGCTTCAGCCTAAGGTTTCAGACCTTAGGCCACCTGGCTGATTGCCACATGGCAGATAAGGTGGTAACCTTGAACTGTGGTTAAGTTAACTATTTGGGTCAGTCTAACGTTGGTACAGTTTGAGTAACTATGGGTTAACTAAACTATGGTTAGTTAAAAGTGCCACATCACCAAGTGCCACCTAAGCACAGAGCCCCCTACTAAGCACAGTATGGAATTCAGCATGTGAATCCCTGTGCCACATCCTTAAGGCCCCCCCCCTCTTCTTCACAGAATCTTTGACAAGCCATAACTTCCAATCCAGGAAGAATTTGCACACGCTCCAAAAAGGAAAAATAACCAGTTTTTCGAGCTCTACGCGCCTGTCAACTCAAATTTTCTGTATGCAATTAGACACTGCCAGATTTGAAAGTATCATCAACTGGTAAGACCTTTGCAATGGCAATCCGCACCCCAACTGTTGAGAAGTTCACCGGGGAAGGATTTCACACATGGTCTACACAAATGAGATATCTCCAGATGCACCAAAAGCTTTGGAAGACTGTAAAAGAAGACATACCCACTGCACAAAATGATGCTTGGAAGGAAAAAGATGAAGCAGCACTATCACTCATTGGATTGCACTTGGGTCCAAACATAATTCATCATATAGACTCTAAGGATCATGCCAAGGATGCATGGGATGAGTTGAACACAGTGTTTGGTGCAAAAGCCAAAAACCAAGAAATCCATCTTAAGATTGAATTCTATGGTATGCACATGGGCTTCAATGAATCCATGGCACAATTTGTCAACAAAATCAAAAGCATTATGACTCAACTAGAGGGCATAAATGCAAAAGTAGGAGAGAAAGATGCACTTGCAATTCTCCTTAAAAGCATGCCTGCAGAGTATAGTGCATTGACAACCACTTTGAAGAATTTGCCAGATCCAAAGTTTGAAGAATGTGTATCCTCTCTTCTCGAAAAAGAAAGAGAGTTGAAGGCATTGACATCGACATCGACATCGACATCTACACACAACAGCTATAATGACGAACAAGCACTATTCAGTAAAACATCAGTGAAATGCTACCATTGCGGAAGGATGGGTCACTATCAAAGTGACTGCAGATTGAAGAACAAACCAAAGTGTCACCATTGCAAGAAGCTGGGACACAAGGAAGAAGATTGCAGATTGAAGAATCAACAAGTCAACTACGTGGAGTCATCATCAAGCCATGAGCCAAAAGGTGACATCAATGGAATGTATTGAGAAACCAAAACCTTGCCAACCTTGCCTATATTTTGTAATCAAACCTGACCACCTGAGAGTAGCTATGAAAGCACCGAGGGGAGGTATTGACATGTAAAATCCACACTTGACCACCTTAAGTAGCAATGCATGCACTAAGGGGAGGTGATGGAATGTAACTCACATCTGACCACCTTGTAGTAGCCAAAGGATCATGGCACCAAGGGAAGGTGTTGAGAGATATGGTGCCATGAGCACATAGATTAAAGGGCAAAGGTATGTGATAAGGAAAGAATTAAAGTAGCCACCCTAGGATGTGGACTACATGATGTGGAGATGTGGATTGGGGATATCCACAAGGAGAGATGTGGATGAGAGGATCCCACATGGTTTGACTATTCTAAAGGCTCTCTCTATATAAGAAGCCTATCATGTATTGTTGATCATATAGATTGCTATAGATTGAGTGTTTGCTACCCTATGTCTCTTTCATGGTGCTTTGATCCTCCTTGATCCTTCACTTGCACAGTTCGGAGCATAGAGGTTGAGGAAACCAACCTTACGTCCGTCAATCAGAAGTAAAACCCACTGGGCTCTGAAGGGGGTTATGGTACCGTGTCCAATGATCAGAGGGAGAATGGAATCTGAAACTGATATGCATGTACCTTCTGTGGTTCCCAAGGTAGGAAGCCAAAAAGTCCGGCCTGAAAGGAGCTTACCTGACTTGGAGCAATCTCTGACATCCAGTTTGTGTTCCTGAAGAAAAAGAATGTCTAGGAAACCACCTGGAACATCTGGATGGAGCCGATTCCTGATCAGCTGTCTGCGATGGCGATGAGGGATGCTGCCCAATCCGTGTATATTCCAACTGGCTATCCTCATCGGCGGGAGGAAGCGGGTTGGAATACCTTACTCGACCTGGTGGCGGAAAAGGAACCCTCCACTGGAGCTGACCTCTTGCCATACACACGAGGTCCAAGGGGAGGAAAGTCCACAGGTGAGAGAGAGAAAGATCTCTCAAAAGGGATGCCGATAACTGGCTCTCCGAAAGTGGAAGGTACAAAATCATCATCTGGGAGGTCAGAGAGGTCCTCTAGAGCGGAAAAGGAGTTCCGCTGAGCCAGTCCTGGGGAGGGGGTACGAAGGATTCCTACTGAAGCAGGGAGAGAATGTAAGACCCCTTCCCTCTATCCATACAAAGAGGCATCTAAACTGAGTCGTGATCAAGACGTGCTGCGGATGAGGTGCCAACAACCTGGGCTGCTGAGGAAGGTACAGCCTGATCCTGGGGTGGAGTCGAACAAGGCTCTTGAACACTAGTCTCCTCCCGAGGCTCCAAGGGGGTAGCCTCTGAAGCGATGGAGGTGTGATCTGAAGTAGAGGGCCTAACCGCGATTGGAACCCACCGTGGGCCAGAGGTGGTGGAGGGTGCAGGAGGGACTCGAGTAGCCTTAGGAGGGGGGGGAGCCCGTGTCTGAGGCGGTGCCTGTAGAGCGGTAGGTCCTGCTCATGCTCTCTGTCGTAAGCTAGTATGAGCTGGTTGCTTTTTGGGCCTCTTTTTCTTCTTTGGGCAATCTCTGGCGAAGTGCCCTGAGGATCTGCAAATCCTGCACTGGTCCTGCCGACCTGCAACCTCAAATCTCTGGCGGAAGAAAGACCCATCGGGTTGCTGTAGCATGATGTGGTCATCTGAAATATTAGGGTCTTGGACAATGACCCTAACCCTAGGTATCACATCCATCCTGATTGCCTCAGCAGCTGAAGAGGGCTCGCCAGGAAGAGGGGGGATCTCTGATTACACCAAACCTCTTGCCAATAACTGAAAGAAGCCGGTGATAAACTAAGGGGAGACCAGGGAACCTGATGAAAATAGAAACTCCCTGCTTGTCCTCTTCAACTGGGTCAAAGCCCAGTTGAAAGGGAAACAAAAAAATCCTCCTGTAGCCTAGAAATAGAAACCCGGCTTGTAGCAGGTCTCTCGTGACATCTGGGGAATCTAGGCACACCTGAAAGAAACCTTGTCCCAACAAATGAACATCCTTAAGGTGGGGGGCGAGCTCCTGGGGAAGCGCCGCAAGCATCCAATCTCTAGCTTGTGACTTGGAGGGGTGGGAGCCATGGATGCGTGCGAAGAGAGTCGTGGAACACTCATGCTCCAAATCCTTTTGTAACTGCTGCAGCTCGTCTTTTGAGAAAGTGACGGTTCTCGCGGCCCCGGTGTGGGCGGTAACGGATTGACTGAGTGGGAACCCATTCGTCAATCGAGGTGGGAAAGGCTGATTCAAACACAAAGAAGAACTCCGTCCACTTTCCTGAAGCCCAGGAGACCCCTAAAGGAGAATAGGGTACTCCAGATGAAGGGAGAGGGTGAAAGGAAGGTGGGAGAGAGAGGAATGAGCAAGGAGAGGAGGAGTCAGCAAAGAGAGAAGGGGGGCAGCAAGAGGAGAGGAGGGGAGGATAGAGGAGAGGAGGAGTGGAGGAGGGGGGGGGGAGCAAAGAAAGAGCCGGGGGGGGGGGGGAGGCGGGGGGAGCAGCAGCTAGGGGGGAGGGGAGGGAAGAGGCAGCGCGTGGGGGGGGGCTGCAGCAGCGAGGGAGGGGAGTTGGGGGGTGAGGCAGGGGGAGCAGTAGGTAGGGGGGAGGGAGAAGCAAGGAGGGGAGGGAGGAGGCGGGGGGAGCAGCAGGTAGGGGGGAGGGGAGGGAGGAGGCATCGCACGGGGGGGGGGGGGGGCTGCAGCAGCGCGGGGGGGGCTACAGCAGCGAGGGAGGGGAGTTGGGGGGGGAGTAGCAGGTAGGGGGGAGGGGAGGCGGGGGGAGCAGCAGGTAGGGGGGAGGGGAGGGAGGAGAAGCAAGGAGGGGAGGGAGGGGGCAGCAAGGAGGGGAGCAGGAAGGAGGGCAGCAGGAGGAGCGGGGAGCAGCAGCAGCCTTGTTGTTGGTTTTTCCTTTAAATATTGAAATGTCTTCCCCAAGATATTTCTGGATTGCATAGGGGCTGATTTCCCGCTTGTAAAACTGCACTTGTTTTTGGGTCGTGCCATATCTTCTGTAGCTGGTATTTCAGCAGCCTTTATTCCCTATAGCTCCATCCATTCCTCCCCATCTCTGTACCAGCCTGTGGTTTTAGTGGCCTCCATTGCATTGTGTGGTATTCGGTGTGTATCCATCTTCTTAATCTTGTTGAGGTATCCCAGATATTGGCTTAGTGCTTCTCCCTCCAATGGGATCATTCCTGTTTCACAGAGAGAGAGAGAGAGAGAGAGAGAGAGAGAGAGAGAGAGAGAGAGGGCATGCATGGCTTCTTGTGCATAGCAGACATCCATGTGGATCTAATCTTAGTGCTTTGTACAGTCATTGAGTTATGTTGACATTCCTGCATGTATGGGGCAGCACAGTCACTGTATAGTTGATTGCTTTTGTATTTTTGAGAGGAAAGACGGTGGCACTTTAAGATTTATTGAGTCTTTTCTGGCAGCTATATGATACTATAAAATTGAGGATGTGATTTCTGGAAGAAGACTCTAGTTTCCATAATTTTGGTGCATATAACTTCTGAGTATGCAGAGCAGGGGCTTGTCTTCTGGCAGTTGATAAAAGAAAGGCCAAAGGCAGTATGGATGATAAGTCTGCAAAAATTTTCTACGGTGTAAAGAATGCATCAGTTGGTGCAGTTGGACTTTCCATCTCATCATCTGGTATTGATTTTTGTACTTAGGCTTGATAACTTGATTAAATATTTCTGCATGTAGCTAATGCTTGGTTGATATGATCTTCAATAGTTTTGTGGTAGAAATTGTTTTTAGTACAGTTGGTGAAGTAAGATGTACATGCAGGGATCATTGCTCTCTCTGCGAAGGGTGTCCATTCCCTTCTTCATTTAATCTAAGAGAACAAGCTGCAGATTAGAAGGAAAAAATGCAAGGATTCATGGTTATAGTTAAATTATGTGTTATCTAATTTGCTTTTCGACACAGGGCCAAAATGGCCTTTTTTACTCACTTGAAACATCAAATTTTACTGTTTGTGCTAATTGGGATGTGGACAGAAGGGGCAGATTCTGTACCAGTTCACGCTTTTGCAGAGTTTGTGCGAATGTCACTTGGAATGCCACGTGGGAGCTGCTGGAACATGTTTCTTGAGTAAGCTTCATTCTCCCTTATATTTTATTACTGCCTTGTATCTTCAGGAATTCTTTGACATTCCTCACTTGTGAATTACAGTGCAGAAATATACCTCCTTTTTTAATTGTTGGTTGGTGCAAATTTGCTGATTATGTTTGCCTTTGATCCGTGTAAGGTGCCAAAGTCGTGCTATTTGTTTTAGGGTCTTTGGAATTGTGTTCTTAACATATCATTCACATTACCTTCCAGAATCCGATTTGGCTGCATTACACAATAGCATGGTGGAATTGATTACCCTGATCTATGCATTTAATTGTCAAACCGTTCTCAAAATATTCATCTACAAGCGTTACCCGTGATGCATACTCATTCATTGTTATGCTTAGTTGACAGATTCCGCTTAAGAGCACATAATGAAGTTCAGGATTTCAGGTTCAGTGCACCCAATCAAATCATAGGGGGAATGTATTGCCAAAGAGAGTTTGATTATAGCTTCGATATGACACTGTGCAGTTAGAGTACAGGCGAGGTTGCATGCAGTTTTCTTGCAGTGCCTTGAAAGGTACATGAGTTACTTGGTCAGGGGATCAGATACAAATGCCCTGGAGTCTTGTATGGTGTTATTGTCAGTTGACTTTGCTAGAGAAGAGGCTTGAATCCTTGTTTGATTAATGGTTTAACTTTCTTGAATTGTAGTTTACAACTTTTTCAGGGGGAAGGGTCTAGAAACCTTTTGAACCTATAAAGGGGACCATCAGCATCAGGAAGTTTTGGAGCTTATGTTAGGCTTCAAGAGTAATTTAATTGGCAAAAGTTATCTGGTTTCAAACAGAGGGAATCTGATGTATGCTTTGAGTACTCCGTCTAAACTGGAGTCTCTATAGTTAGGGTTTACTTTCATCAAAGCATCTACCTCCCATTGTATCAACCCTCATGGACGACTCTTCCTTCTCTGTCTCTTTCCTAGAATAACGTTTCAACTTTTGGGGTATTTCCTCACTTGATGGAGGAAGTCAAAGGGCGACTGAAAGGCTCGAATCGCGACATGTTTCACCTGTGAAGTTTGTGAGAGCAGGGAGAGAACGCAAATGTTAGAGAAATCTTGAGAATTGCACACAGCTCTGATATTCAAAGAAACAGTGGTTTTGTAGGAAACCCTAAACCCTAGAACTAGATTAAGTCCTAGAGTGACACATGGCATAGTGCCTACAGTGCAAAAAATTATTATTGCACTGTCCTGTACTCCTTCATTGAATTAGATTCAGATTCTTGATTTGAATTTGTTTATAACCCATGAGGGCATTATTCTATCATGATGGGCATTAGCCCAACAATCCCCTCCATAATGTAAAATGGTTGTATGAGTGTGACTTGATTCTTAGAGATTGCATCATCATGCATTATGAATCCCCCTCTAAAGAAACAAGTTATCCTATTACCAAGGAAATGCTTGCATAGGAAAATTTTCTCTCACAGATTAAACAAATGCCATTTGTGTGCTGCCATACTTTAAAGCCAAAATTGTCATGTGGCTGCCCCAAATTTGTCATTTCAAACTGTTTGTACAGTTTTGTTTTGAGCTGCTCTATGAGTGTCTGATCATTGCTTGTAATTTCGAATGATAAGATCCTCCACATAGAGAATAACAAGTATGAAGCTGTCAGTATTCTGTGGCAAAAAAGAGATTGGGGTCTGAAGTGGCCTTTTTTCATGTCAAAGCTTTTGAAGAAGGCATCTATCTGCCTGTGACCAAGGGCTTGGAAGGCTCCAAAGTTGCCAAGTCATTGGCATGTAACTAGAAGATAGCTAGAATTTTGACAAATGGCAGTTGCCAAGTTGGGAAGATGGGTATCCCGCTCCCGTGTAATCTTTCTCAGCCTGTGGATTCTAGTACGGGCCAGCCACAAGCTGCAAAGCTTTGTACGCTCAATTTCATCAATGAATAAAATAAGAAAGAGAGAGAAGATTTTTGGATTGTGATTCGAGGCTGACACAGCTTTCATTGGTAGCCACTGCTGACACTTCGTATATTGCTTAGCCAGTCATCATAGGTGATGGGATGAAAATGGTATGTGAAGACAATGGAGGATGCAAAATTGCAGGACAGTCCTGAGAGTAGCAAAAGGAGGTGACCAGCCAAATTGCAGCTGCCAAGGGAGAGCGGGAATGCAGCCTGTATGATGCATGGTTGGCTAATGATGATCCTCAGAGTTTTACTCAGGCAGACAAGCATGCGCATTGGAAGAATGCCATGAGACAAGAAATGGAGGCCATTGTCAAGGACACTCGGGAAAGTGAAGACCTTCCTCTTGGAAAAATGTGGTACCATGCAATTGGGTATACAAGAAGAAAGTCAACGCAAAAGTGGATCCATTGACAAGTGCAAGGCAAGTCTAGTTGCCAAAGGGTACTCCCACCTTGACGGGATACGAATCGACAGAGACTTTTGCACCAGTTGCAAAGTCTACTATAATGAAAACTGCTTTCCATGGCAGCACATTTCGCATGGAATCGATGACAGATGGATGTCAAATAAGCCTTTTCAATGGCGACTCAGATGAGGAGGTTTGTATGGATCAGCAACCTAGCTTTGTGCAAAGGGGCCAAGAGTAAACAATTTGTAAGATTCAAAAGTCACTTTATGGGGCAATTCAATGTAACACACAACCATGGCACCCATTAATTGTTAGCTCTTGCATGGAAAATAAATTCTTAGACTAGTCCTAGTCTCTGTGGGTGTCCCCATCGGTGTACACAAATAGAAATACTCTGGTTGATCAGGGTCAACCCCCTTTGACCGTGGTCAAAATGCTCAACTCTAGTCAAATCTCTCTGACCGTAGGCAGCACAAATGCTCTGGTTGACTGAAATCAACCCTCCTTGGCTGAAACCAAGACTCCTTGACCAATGTCAAGCCTCATTGACCAGAGTCGATGCTTTGACCAACTTTATGACCATAACAAATATTAGAAGAACTCTTCAACTATGGTCAAATAAAAGGTCAACTTTGTATTTTACTCGGAGTATTTACAACTTGGTGACACTTGCTACCTATGCCTCCAATAAACCACTTCAAGACAGGAAACACGACTTCTGCCATATCCAACACAGATGTAAATGTGTTCTCCATTATGTACAAAACACCGATTCAGATAAGTAGACCTCCACAATGGTGTTTCAACTTTATACAAGCAACATATGCATGTGTTTCTCAGCCATACACAATTAGGCTAGGACCCTTAGCAATTGCTATTACTGATACATGTCCCAATGCAGTCACAATAAGATAATTCCCCAATTATAATCTGATAAGAAAACCAAAATTATTATTAGTAGGGTAGAAAAGGGATTATAGGTCATTTTTCGGATAAGGTCAGAGAGAGACAATACATGCACATAAAATACCAACGCCAGACGAGGGACTGCCAGACAATGCACTGTGCGTTTCTAAGATGCACTGAAAACTCACAAGGAATGAATGCCCAAGATTCTCCTATTCTATGATACAAAAAGATAATAGCCAAAACAAAGGAAAAAGTTTGTAACTTCTCACTGCAATTTCAAGACATAGATCTCATTGCTGATTGTAATATCACAGAAAGTGTTAGAGTGTTTTCCATGGTCCATGCTGGCAATGGCAATGTGACTTCAAACTGTGGTAGATGCCTTTCTTGTGCTATTGTTAGAGAAAGCGTGTTGATTTGTCTGCACCATCATCTTCTAGTGTTCGATATTACAGAAAGATGATGTCCAATGGCATCAAAACTTCAATGCCTTGCTGTTAATATTATGACAGGAATTTGTTAAAAGCGATTTCCACCTTCATCTTAACCAGTCACAGGAGTGAAGAGGTGTAACAAGTGTTCATAATTCTATGATATCCATTTATAATTTCCCTTGTTTATTTATTATAGATTAGGTGCACAAGTTTACAAAGAATCTGTGTGAATTCTTTTAACAATATACCACAGACCAGCTTACCATCTTCTTTAGCAATTCCGATTGACTGGTCATCAGTTATTTAGGCAGTCCTCTTGACATGGTTTTCATCTTGTCTCAGTTACACCATCTTTACCATAATCGCAGCACCAACTTAGTATTACCAAAACTAAGAGACTAATAATACTTTTAAAAACGGCCACTGACTGGTGATGTTATTTTCCATATGCCCAAAAAGTTGGAAAGATGGAATTTTTATTTTTTGGTTGCTTTTGGAATTCACCCTTAAAAAGAAAGCATTGCTTTTGAAGGATTTTGGGTGTTTAAACTCTCTTTCCATGGATGAGGACCTCACCCCACTACAGGTTGAAGAGAGGCGCTCCCTGCTGCAGCAGTGGGATCAGGCCCACAAGGAGGGGAAGTAGGCAGTAGTACGAGATGGACGACTTCTTACAGGCCCGCGTCGGGCATCCACCCCCCCTCCCACATAGGGAGGCGGGGTCTATGAGACTCAGATCTCCAAGACCCTATCCTGCACCATTTGGAAATGTAATGGTACCTTATGGTTAGAACCTGGCTACTTATCGGAATCCTATACAGGTAGCGACATAGTCTTTTACACAAAGACAAATAAGAGTCCAAAGCGCCCTCTACCAGTAGTCAGCGGGTACACATGGGAGTCTGCTTACAGAGATGAGACTAGGGACACAGGGGGAGTACGAGGATCAGAAGGAGTAGCAATTCTTTACAGATTCACCCTTTTGGGGACCATTTCAGTAGAGCAGAGAGATACACATTCCAGGTTTCTTTGGATCCGAATCCGACACATGGATAGCCAGGATCTGTTTGTTGCAGTATGCTACTTCCCTTCCGAGACATCCCACTTTGCTTATTCGAGATGAGTCTAAGACATCTCCTGCCTGCTGAAATCGGCGCTAAAGATCTAATAGCCAGCATGAGAGTGCATGACACATGATGGGGTGAATGGAACGTTTGTTTTAAGTGTGTTTCTCTCAGTCTTCTGATTATTTTATGTTCATATGATCTTGATTTTTGAAGTATACAGGTTAATCCTTCTAATGTATCTCAAGCAAAATTCACTTCAGAAGTTGAGGTGGTTGGCATAGCTTATACTGGTTAATGAAGGTACCAGCTTGAAGTTAGTGGTGCTGTTTCTGCTCTTAAGCCACTGCGTATGAATTTTCTTCTAGTGTATCTCAACACTTACTTTATAGGTTGAGTACTAAGGAAAACTTCTGTATGACAATGAAGCTCATGTAGAATTATTGATTTTGATATGTTGTTAATGACTATTCAGCTGGGGACAAGGATGTATCTGTTTTGTGATGAAAAGACTAAAGGGGAGATTTTGATGTCATAAATTTTTGTTCATGCTGTATCAAATTAACAGGTTGGATTGGTGTTTTGCAGTGAGACTATTTGCAAGAGCCTTTTCTGTCCAAGGAATACAACTATAGAATGGCTTGATGCTTTTCAAAATGCGTATAAAGCAGATCCAGAATCTGTTCTTGACAATTTGCATGCGAAACTTCATAAGAAATGTGGCTGTCCCTCTCACACCGAACCAGTCAAAATGATCAATGAGGAGTTGTTTCCAATTGGTGGATGGGAAGATGATGTGAATCTTTCAACCATGGGTCCAACATCCTCTGAGCACTGTCAAACAGAATCAAGGGTCACCAGGCAGCCACTAAAGGCCCGAGAAATGGAGAAATTATGCATCATCTCAGTGGAAAAAGTTCTGTTCCCTGGCTTCTTTATTCCTTTAATTATTGAAAATCCTTGTGACAGACTTATGGTATGCTCCCTTGATCACTACTTCCAAATCCCAACAGTGTTTTTGAAATAGAGGCTATTGATGAAAATTTTCTTTATTGTCCTATGTTTCCATTGACTTTTTAGGTGATGCCTTGACTTTCATGATTGTAAATTGTGCCTGCAGGTCAAACATTGTTTGGAACAAGGGAAACCTTTCGGTGTATCAGGCTTGTTCACTGAAGATTCATTGGATCGTATTGATTGCAAAGACATTGTTGGCACCATTGCAGTAATTTTAAGCCCTCTTCCACTTTTCTTCCATCTTGCAAATGAGAAATCTCTGTATTTTTTGGCCGGTGAAAATAGATCCTTCATGCAAAACAATAACATGGGAGAGAAAACTTCAGTCTTGTTTGAGAATGCAATTGCCAAGCAATCGTCCATGCAGTGTCCGACAACAGAGACAAAAGAACCTTCAAGGAGGCCCCTTTTGGACATAACATTGTCAGAAGTCTACCCATTAGTAGCCAGTCGAGAATTTCCACATGATACTGCTTTCGCTAAGGCTTAGTTTGTACCAAAGATGGTGCTTACACACCACTCTGGGGTAATCTGCTACAATTCTTAGATTTCTAGAGATTGATATCCCTGTGCTAAGAAATATCTGGCCTTTTTTGTACTAATAGGCATGCTTCCTAAAACTTGCAAGTAGATCATGAAATTGCTCAAATATCTCATAGACAAACTAACTGATATCATGGATAAGCCCATGAGACTGATTTTATCACAAATGGAGTTCCATTTAAAAAGTGATTAGTACAGAGAGTCCACCCTTGAGGTGGCACCGAATACATAAGGTGGGGGGAAAGAGTTCTCTATGAGATGTCTGGTGGGTTTAAGTGCCTCACACAGTAAGCATAATATCAGAAATAGGCACCAAGTCTAGTTGGGCTCTGCATCATTTGGCCTGCCACCTGCTGAGAGTTGTGGTGCCATGAGCACAACATAAGGGCAAGGTATAACTAGAGGTATGTAGGCAAGAGCATACCTTTAGTAGGCAAGAGCATGTTGCCACATGGCAAGGAAGCTTTATCCCTCATGTGAGCAAGCAATGCAAGTATGAACTCCACTCCCATGAAAGGGAGGTCATTTTTATGCAATGACATATGAAAACTGTCCAGTCTCTTTATGAGTACAAGTCCCACTCTCGTAACCTAATTGAATTTGAGTCTATGCTTAACTTCGTTTAGCTCTTCATCATGTTTGCACTTAGGATGCATTGACCTTAGATTAGAGATAGCTGTCCATACTTCCATCCATTTCATCCCTTCTTGGTGCCATCCAATGGTTTGTGTAACTTCCAATGCCTTGTGAGGTATCCTACTGGCATCACTCTTCTCAATTGGAGGGTCACGTAGACAAAAGAGAGCACGTACAAGGTACAAGGGTCGATGAGAAACGCCATCACGTCAAACTAGGATAATGAAAAAAAAGGAGTACAAGGTACTTGTACCTAGACCTAGGACTAAGTGTCCTAGGTGTCACATAGGACTAAGTGTCCTATGTGGCCTAAAAGGCACTAACACTACAAGTGTCTATATTTATGCCTATAAGGCACATACCATGGCTTATAGGGCATCACTAGAACCATCAAGAGATGGCCTACAAACCCCCCTCCATGGGATGGGTTGAAGTACTCTGGAAACATCTCAGAATACCTGGTATTTTCTAGTCATGGTGGCACATGTTCATCCAAAAGGATATAGCCACCTATGAATGTACAAGGGATGTCAGATCATGTAACAAAGGGAACCAAGTGTAAAGCCTGTCGGAAGACTTCGAACTTGGGACGAGGAAGTGCCTTTGTAAACATATCTGCTATGTTGTCCTCTCTGGGAAGATAGGACAACCCCCCAATGGCATTTGTCCTCATTGGGCCACTGACATCACTGTGCACTAGCTGCAATTTCCTTTGTGAGAGTTTTGGACAATTCTTTTGAAAAGGAAATCGATGCATTTTACCCAAAAGACAACCTTCACACACATGTTTGGAAACTGTGTGAGCTTGAGGTACATCATTTGCCATCTACTGTGAATGTAGCTTTGCAAGAGCTCTATAATTGAGATGACCCATTCTCTCATGCCAAAGATGAGTATCAGCAAGCTGTGAATCTGAAATTGCAAATGCTCAATAGAAAGTGCAGCTGAGTGGTGATCAAGGTGATAAAGCCCCTTTTGCAAAGTGCGAGTGAGAACTATGGCATTATCATCACGAAGATCATAAACTAGGCATCTGTAGCCATCAAAAATCACTCTGAAACCTGAAGTAGCAATTGCTGAAATTGAGATCAAGTTGACTTCAATTCCAAGCACAAAGAGAACATTTGTCAAAGTGACAGGATGACTTGAAATAGATGTGAGCTGCACATCTCCAATTCCTTTTACAGCATATGAAGCATTATTGAGCATGTGCATGTGAAGCATCTTCTGGCTCATGGGATTCAATAGCATGAGAGGCATTAACTGTCAATCTACTTTCTTTTTCTCCGAAGCAATGCGCTTCTTGCATTCTGAAATGTCATGTCCAGGCTTGCGACAATAGTTGCATCTTTTCTTCTTTGACTTATCTGCTGTATTTTTAGATGCATGGGGGGAATTGCAGTTGCTATGCGTAGATTTTGGCTTGCCCATAGGCTTGGAAGCCTTGCCTCTTCCTGTCTGCTGTGAAGCAAATGCATGATCAGGAATAACGGCTTGTCTATTAGCTCTACTTTGCTCTTCCTACAAAAGCAAAGTAACTAGCTGATCAAAAGAATAGTGGTCTGGATTACCCATGGCCACTAATCGAAGGGTTGTAGCAAACCCTTGATATGTATCTGGCAGTCCATTCAATGTGGTACTGACAAGCTGTGAATTTAGCACCACCTCATCAATGTTGGCAAGTTGTTCCATGAGGTCCTTGACCTTTGTCAGGTATGCATCCATAGAGTCACCTTCATTCATGCTGACTTCCTGTAATTGCCTTCTCAAATATGCAACATGTGCCTCATTGCGAATGTGATAGAGAGAAGCCAATTTATCCCAAGCATCCTTTGCTGTCCTGCAAGACCGGATGTGTGGAATAATGATTCTCTTGCATGATAAAGCAATACATGAATGTGCATTTGCATCTCTTGCATCCCATCTTGTCTGTTCGTGAGTTGGAAGAGCAGTAGTAGGAGTGCTAGAAGATGAGGCATCAGGAGGAGTACCCCCTGCAGAGGGACCAGCAGTAGAGGCAATCACTGTAGCATTGGCTGGCCTTAGATCAACCCCAGAAACAATATTCCACAAATGCTTTGCAACTAGAATATGTTTCATAAGATAAGACCACATCGGATAGTTGGTGCCATCCAACTTATCATCTTCACAAAGAACGCCAAATAGATCTTGATTGTTTCCAGCCATAGCAAATGTGATACCCTGAAAGAGACCTGAAAACCCAAAAGCCTCAAGGCTATCACTGCAAAAGCTGGCTGTCCAAAAATGACAGCAAATATCTGCAAATTTCCGATCCAAATCAAAGGGCAAATGCAGATCTGACCCAAATGTGACTGTGGCAGGCAATGTTCACTACAAAAGCAGCAAATCTGGCAAAAGCCCCAAATTTAATGAGGGCAAATAGGCCAAAAAGAGGGCAAATGCAGAAAAGCCCGAAATTTTGCTGAAATTTTTGCAAATGTGACCCAATGTATGATAATCTGACCTAATGTATAGCCTCAAGGCTTGAAACTGCAAAAATATGAGTTACTGTCCCAAACACCACTTGAAGTTGAGCTCCCAACAGGCCCCAAATTTTGTTGACCTGAGTGATGACGTGGCACAATGTGATAGTCTTGAACCTGAAATTAACTGAAAACTTCAATTTTTGGAAGGATTTCAGTTGTCAACCTTGTCCAAAGTATTGTATTGACAGGTTGAAGGTCCAGATGTCAAAAGCCCTAAATTTTTTTGTTGGAAATTAGGGTTTGATAGTAAAAACTGTCAAAAACAGTAAAATACTGCAAATGTTGCTTGTGAATCAGCTTCTGGTCCTTTGAGATTAGGACTGAGACTCAAAAGGCCTCTGTAGGCAGAGTATAACAAACCACGAAGCTGCTGCAGTAGGTTGAAGTGCAAAAGACAGCTGGAGCGTAGCTGGAACAGCCCTTAGATACCTCGAACTTAGTGCGTGGCTGGTAGTAATTCCTTTGGAGGGCTCTGAACAGTAGGTCGCGACAGCAGAACGTCTTCAGCAGATGACTGTGGAGAGGTCACGGGAGCTAGGCGCCTGGATCTGGGTCTGGTTAAAGTTGCGGGAGCTAGGCATCTGGAATATTAGTACAAAGGTGACGACAGATGGTCATGGGTACTGTGGAGGACCTCGAAAATGCTGCAGCTGAAGCCTACTGAAACCGGCCTCTAATCACTCAGAGGGCAGTGGAACTAAACCTTTAATCACTTCAGCACTTATTTACAAGTCACAAAGCATATATCACAACCATTAACCATTGCATGATCACCATTTGGCATTTACCCATTTGTTCACAAACAAAACCACTGAAAAAGGGATGGAGGCTAGAATGCCCCTGCTCAACAAACATAGACAAGTGCACCCGATTGGCCCCAAATACCGTGGCGCCCCTTTCGGTATTTCTTTATATTTCATAGTGAAATGATTACAAGTTGCATCTGGGAGACCTTCCCTGCAATTGAGCATGCAGCCCCAATTCACTAAGCCTTCGCAAGGCTTTCAAGCATAGAACACCATCACATAAGTGCACTTAATCCATAGGCTCAATCCAAAGGCATTCTCTTTTCCGAGTGCAATTCCATTGGCTGTCCAGATGCAATCACATTGCACCCCAGCTGCACTCTCTTTGAGCGGTTTCCAGATGGCATTCACAAAGCTTTTCAAAGCTCCAAAATAAAATCAGCAAAGTACCCAACCAAAGAATGACTCATGTAGCACTGCTTGGGCACCTGTGAGCCAAGAAAGAGGCGGCACACGAGGCCAACCAATAGCTTATGGCAAAAAGAAATTGCGGCAGCAAAATCACAACTCACCAAGCCCTGAAAACTCGAACCAAGTCCTCAATCGCCAAGAGGACATAGTAGCCAATGCCCAATTGCATTCTCAGCCAAAGAGGAGTGCAAAGGCATGAAGAAAGAGCATTTACAAAAGCCGACCAGCAAGAATTCCACTGAAAAATGCGAAAAGAAGCACTTTTGTCGCGAAGAAATGGGAGTTCTTGGGCTCAAAAGAAGCGTGCTTCAAAGAGGAATGCATTGAGAAGGTTTTGGAGAAGTTTCATCGCCGGAAAGTCCTCCAAACCAGTCAACCAACGCGTGGGACCACTCGAAATTCAACAGAAAGCTGTAGCTTTGCAAGAGGAGAGGCCCAGGAGGTGGTAGAAGCAAAAAGGTCCAGAAAAAGCCACTTTTGCAAAGTCGACCAGCAAAAGAAGTGCTCAGCTCTGCCCATTCTACCAAACGCACGGAGAGGAAAGCATATCACTACGAAGGGGAGGCAGAGGGGAAGCCATCGTGCCAAACGGAAGTTGAGAAATCCAAACGCGTGAGGAATTATGAAGAAAAACGGAATTCAGCTGAAGGAGGCTGAAAAACCAGTCCAAAATCTCAACAAAGGGAGAAGATGAGAGAAAAAACCACACATGTGAAGTTTAGAAGGCCCAGGAAGGTCCAGGAATGGCAAAGGAGCATGTAGAAGGCACTAGAGCCACCTGGAACTTTAGGGGGGCCACTGAAGGTACATGGCCCTCTAGGGGAATCCATAAAAAATGCCACATCATCATTTTCCAACAACCACTCTTTTAGCCTAGGGATTAATTACATGCATGTGCTAGGCACCATGCCGCGTTTAATTACACATTATTAAGCCCATGCTTGGACTTTTAAAACCAAAGTTGTCACGGTCTTGTAGTACATTAAAATACTTAGAATTTCACGCCCCCGTGACATACCCCTCCCTTGAAACAGCAAACCACAGTTTGCTGCCCCAAAACAAAGGAGTGAGCATGAAATATAGCATAAAAGAGTATAAAAATCCATAGCTATGCTTTGCCACGGTCTATCTAGAATTGGCAAAGGGTGTAACAACCTAGGTGCCTTCTGCCTGTCAAACTTTACTTTCTGACAAACCATGCATGTTCTCACATATTCTTCCACATCTTTCCTTAAAGATGGCCAATAAAAGTATTGCTCCACTGCTGTAATTCCCCTATGTCGTGCATATGGAGGAGCATGACTTTCCATTATGACTTTCTGTCGCATCTGATCAGTGACACAGAGTCGTCCATGCATCAAAATGAAACCCTCTTTCAACATATAGTGATCATGCCTTTGACCATCAGAAAGCTGATCATAAATAGTTGAAAAATCAGCATCATTAACATATTGATCTTTCATCACATCTAACACATTGTTGTAAGCAATGCTCACTGCTGAAACATTGGGTTTCTTGGAGACTGCTTCAGGCTGTGGTTTCCTGGAAAGTGCATCAGCCACGACATTTTTGTTACCCGGCACATGATCTAAGTGACTGATGATCTGTCTGCACATAAAAATCAGCTCCAAGAAGGTAATGTTTTCATGATTCATCTTGACTCCATCCTTTGACACTATATGACCGAGAAAATGAATCTCATGCATAAAGAAATCACTTTTCTTGGTGTTTATTAATAGCTTGTGTCTTTTTAACTCTTGAAACACAATAGTGAGGTGTTTCTTGTGCTCCTGCTCATTTTTAGAGAACACAATGATGTCATCGAAGAAAGTGCCCACAAACTTTTTGTGTGCTCTAAAAATTTTGTCCATCATTCTATTGAAAGTGGCAGGTGCATTAGTCAAACCAAAAGGCATCACAAGGAACTCATATAAGCCAAATGAAGTGCGGAAGGCAGTCTTGTAGACATCTTCAGGCCGTATCCTTATCTGATGGTATCCACTTTTAAGGTCAATACGACTGAACATTGAGGAACCTTCCAACCGATCCAATATGTCATCAATGCGTGGAATTGGAAAACGGTTCTTAATTGTGACTTTATTCAAAGCCCTATAATCAATACACATTCTTCAACTGCCATCCTTCTTTTGCACAAGCAACACAGGGGAACAATAAGGAGAATTACTTGGCTGTATTAATTCATTTTCCAAGAGTTTCTTCACTTGTGACATTATCTCTTCTTGTTGTGCCTTACTGACACGATAGGGAGGTATATTAGGCGGTGAGCTTCCTGGAATTATATCAATTTGATGATCCTCGGGCCTCTTGGGAGGTAATTCTTGAGGAAGTGCATCTGAGAAACAATCCTGAAAATCTGAAATAAAAGCAGCACTTTCTCTATCTAAAGCAGAAAGAGTAGAGCCTTCCTGAACTGGTTGGCTGTCCTCTTTGACAAAAATCAAGTACGCTAAAATATGACGCTTTATTACATTGGAAATACAAGAAGCTGAAACTACAGGGATGGACTCCCCTTTCAACTTTACATCGAGTACATGATTTTTGCCTCTATGAGTTAAAGAAATCTTCTTGTTTCTCATCTGCACATCAGCCCCCACCCTGTACATCCAAGGCATCCCAAGCAAAGCATCACACTCTGGCAAAGGCATAATGTAGAAGTCCTCTGCATCTTGATATCCTTGGATATGCATCTCAGGCTTGATGCCAAGCCTTCCTGCCATATTAGGAGTTATGAAATTCGCCTTTGCCCCAGAATCAAAGAAAAACAAACAATTCTGATTTCTGATTTTTCCCCACGCTTTGCACATCTCAGTCTATTTCGTTTCCTCTTCATCATGTGCATGTGGCAAACTCCCAATCACATCTGGAAGAAGTCCTGCGGAAGGTTTAGGCCTTTTGCCCTTCCGATCAGCCTATTTATCACCATTCTTATCATCATATGACCTATCTCTTTTCTTGGATGGGAAATCATAAGAGCGGTGTCCCTCTCCTTTGCATATAAAACATTTGTTTTGCTCCATGAGTGACTTTTTCTCTTCATCAGATAACTTGGTACGGGGCTGTTTATTAGGCTGTCCACGCCTTTGACCAGCTTTGAATTGGGCTTTTCCTCCCTTTTGAAACGGTCGTTTGCTATAATTTTTATTTTCAGATTTGATGTCCTTATCCTGGTGTTTGGCAGCCCGTTTGTTGTCTTCTTTCTTGCTGTCCATAAAGCCCAAATTCTTCTCTTGCATTTATGCATATGCTGTCCTTGCATTCTCAATTAATTGAGTCATAGAACCCACCTTGGTTTTGATGCAATAATCACGTAGCTCACTAGGCAATCCACAACAGTACCTCTCTATTTGCTATTTCAAAGAAACATGCCTGTAAGAGCTCAATGGCAGCAAAACATCCCAAAACCTCTTGGTGTAATCATCAAGATTCTTGCAAAGTTTGTATGACAAGTCATGCCAGTGTGAAAGTACTTCAACTTCAAAAGTTGGAGTAAGCCAAGTAGAAGAGAACACTTGCTTAAATTCCAGCCAAGTAATAGGTGCATCTC
This sequence comes from Dipteris shenzhenensis, assembly GCF_047967505.1. Lineage (NCBI taxonomy): Eukaryota > Viridiplantae > Streptophyta > Polypodiopsida > Gleicheniales > Dipteridaceae > Dipteris > Dipteris shenzhenensis. The sequence goes on from NC_141610.1 coordinate 13,031,239, forward strand.
CATGAAGCATAAGGTTGGTGTACCACTTAAGTGCATTGCCTTTCAAAAATGTGGCGACCTTCCTCATCTTGGATTCTTCTGTAAACAAACCCCCAAGAAATGCAGCATCAAACTGTTGAAGGAATGTGAGGGCTTTGTACCTGTCCTGTACTCCATTATATGTATCAAACTTGACATGAGAACCACCATCCTTAAATTCTTTATATACATTTGATATTGGCTGTCCCAAAGATGGCTGTATATTTGCAGCATTCCCTTCACTAGGGAGAGCCATGCTTGGCTGAACATTAGGCATGGGAGCATATGCTATGGCTTGCATGCTTGGCTGCATTTCCACATTGTCATACATGGCTTGCTTTCTATGCCCAATTGGCGGTGAAATCAACATAGCATCAAAGATAGAATCTGTCCCAAAGATGGCTGTATATTTGCAGCATTCCCTTCACTATGGCTTGCATGCTTGGCTGAACATTAGGCATGGGAGCATATGCTATGGCTTGCATGCTTGGCTGCATTTCCACATTGTCATACATGGCTTGCTTTCTATGCCCAATTGGCGGTGAAATCAACATAGCATCAAAGATAGAATCTGTACCAAAATATTCAGGTTGCTGCCTCAAATATGGCTGAGGTGGTTGAGCCACATTTATGGACTGCACATTATTATTTTGAGAAGTAGAAGTACCCAAACCAAGGCCTTGTGCTGGCTGCTCATACTGTTGCACTGGCTGTACTTTTTGTACCTCTTTCTCAAGTGCTCTTTTAGGTGATTCCTCTCTTGGAAGTCACTTTCTGAGTCATTTTTGATGGCTGTCCCTCATGGAAGACTGATGCATGAGTGTGCGGTCCGCCATGAGAAGCTGATGCATGTGTGTACTCACTCTTTCCGTGCTTGTGCTTTCTTGATTTCTTCTTCTTCTTGGCATTTGTTTGCACAAGATGTAGAGCAGCGGCGGCGAGCCAACAATAGCCACAAAACACCTTCCGAAGAAGGAAGTCCACATGGCAACACTTGGAAGATAAGGTTCCTCAGGATCTAACAGGTGTCAATATCTATGTGGTAGGATAGGGTCCTCTGTAGCCACATGGCAGTAGTACCACCATAGCATTGACGCATGGCAGTGCCACATCATACTGTTATTGGCTATCACTATGGAAGGGTTCTACTCTTGGGATACACAAATGAAGTACCTCTCAAAGCACAAAAAGCTTTGGAAAACTCCTGATGCACCAATAAAATTTGGGAAGAAAAAGATGAACGAGTATTAACACTCATTGATTTGCACTTGGGTAATCCATTGCATAAAATTCCAAGAAACATGCTAAGGATACATGGAATGAGTTAAACATTGTTTGAAATTAAAGCGAAGAATCAATAAATTTGTCTTAACATTTAGTTCCATGGTTTTCAATCAAACTTCAATGAAACCTTGGCAGGATTTGTGAAGACGATAAAGTATCATGACCCGATTGGAAGTATAGATGCAAAGGTAGGAGAAAGGGATGCACTTGCAATTCTCCTAAAAAGTATGCCTAAGGAATCCGATGCATTAACAACCACCTTAAGGAATCTTCTAAGTCCAACACTTGAGAGATGTATGTCATCCCTACTTACGAAAAAAAGGGAATTGAAGGCAATTACATCAATAAGTAGGAACAACTATGAAGAACAAACACTCTTCAACAAAGCAACTAAGAAGTATCAATGGCAAGAAACGTTATCCCACATATGAGCAAGCAATGCAAGCATATACTCCCCTCCTATAAAAGAGAGGTCATATTCATGCAATAACATATGCAAGCTCTCAAGTCTCTTATGAGTACAAGTCTCAATCTTAAAACCTAATTGAACTTAATTCTATGCTTAGTTAGTTTAAGTCCTATTCATGTGTGCACTTAGGATGCATACAACTTAGATTAGTTTTAGGCACACCTCAGGTACTCATGTTTTAACACCACCTTTATATATTAGACTAATAAGTGTTCTAAATCCTAGCATACATTTGGGCCTTAAGTTTGGATTCCTCCATGACTAGCCACTCGATTTTCGGTACCACTATTAAGCACCCTTTGGCCCCACCCACCAATATGGCATAGAGGTTTCATAAAGCGTCCGTAAATTTTGGGCCTTAAGCCCATGTCAACAAGTTGGCATATTGTACTCTTTCACTAGTCCATCCACTTAAGTCCAACTTACTAACAAGTAGCCAACAAAGGCCTATTGTTTGGGCATAACGGGTGTCATGAAACCTACTGTACGCCTTGCGTCTTTACAGACATCCTTGCCTACTGTGTAGGGTACAAGCCCCATGTAGCATTTCATGTCCTTTTCCATACCCTTTTAGGTCACTAGTTGATGATGCTTTATGTCTAGTCATAGGTTGAGGATCTAATCTTGTAGTCTTGCCCTTGAGATCATCTTGTAATGCATTATATATTTGTAGTGAAGGGGCAAATTATGCCAAGTTAGCGGGGGTTAGCACTAGGGAAAATGGTTAGAGGACAAATTAGGAGGGATTTTCGGGAAGGATTATAGATGCCCCTCAACCCTCATTTGCAGGTATGACTCCCTATCCTCAATCTACCTTGAGCTCCCCTTTCAGCCTCAATGTCTGACTCTCTCTCACTGAGGATCTGTATTGGGCAGTTTCGGGTCTCTTCACATAGACTTTGTATCAAGAGCGGCAGAGCAGAGCACCTACCCAGGGAAAGACGCATATGTACATTATGTGACATGCAGGAGGTTGAGATAGAAGAGCACTTCATCTTCAGGTGTCCTGTTTACTATGAGATCCGAGGGCGTTTCTACTGTCTCTTCAAAGATAGCTATGGGGTTTTGGCCTGATTCCTCTCTTACCTAGACCAGAGATGTTTGGCAGGCTTCATTCATGAGGTACTCAGACACCGCGAGAGGATTCTTCGAGCACGGAGACATGAGCATACTTCTTCCTTGGCTGATCCTTCTCAGAGCTCTATCACGGAGTTTTTAAAGCCAGATCACATGGACCCCCACGAGACGAGCCCTCGACATGATTGTGACCCTGAGCCAATGACCCGACAGCTCAGACAAAAGGTTGACACGTAGATTGCACTTGAGGATATCCCCTCCTTGTTTAGAGTCGGAGCCTGACCGACAGGGGTTACTGTAGCCCTTGTTAGGCGCAGAGCTATGACCAGGAGACGTGCCAGGTGCTGTGAGTGGCCCTTGTTAGGCTTGGGGTTACACTTAGATTACACTTGGGGCTATTGTAGCCCTTGTTAGGCGCAGAGCTATAATTAGGAGACGTGCCTGGGTCGCACCCGTGAGTGGCCGACAGTACTCTTCGAGAGGATACTTCGAGCACGGAGACAGGAGTAGACTTCTTCCTTGGCTCCACGAGACAAGGCCTCGACATGATCGTGACCCAGAGCCAATGACCCGGCAACTCAGACAGAGGGGTGACACGCAGAGTACACTTGGGGATATCCCCTCCCTGTTTAGAGTCAGAGCCCGACTGATAGGGGTTACTGTAGCCCTTGTTAGGTGTAGAGCTATGACCAAGAGATGTGCCAGGCACCGTGAGTGGCCGACAACACTCTATCGCTGATTTCATGCCTCCATTGCCTCATCCACCCTGATGTCCTAATGATGATGATGATGATGAGATTGATATATAGTCGACCACCGACACGACTATGTTGTACTTAGTACTTAGTACTACCATTTTGCATTTTTTGCATTTTGCATTGGTGTGGATGCTTGTTTAGTAGCTCCACCACCACAGCTCGTTTGTACCAGGATTTTCATAGTCTCATAGACCCATCGGTCTTCCGAAGACTTTAATAAACTTTCTTTCTTTCTTTCTCTCTCTCTCTCTCTCTCTCTCTCTCTCTCTCTGCCCCCACTCTGCTTCACTCATCTCTGCTCAGTCCAGCCCGCTCCTCTCTAGTTCTCTCCGCTCAGTCCTCTTCGCTTCTCTCGGTTCAGCTTGCTTCAAGAAGATAATTAAAGCAATCCTTGATGGGAGTGATGTATGAACATCGAAGAGCCAGATAAAGTTGAAACTCTTTTGCTGTATGATATGTCCTTCAAGTTCCTCTATAGGTCATCGTCTTTAAAGGTTGCAACCTTTAAAAAAAAAAATCAGCTAATACTTGGCATGGTTATAACTTAAAGTGTGTGGCCTTTCAGCCTGTTCTGGCTCTCATGATGTCAAAAATGTTAAGATTTTTTTCTTTTGTCTGGTGTCATTTCCTAGTGCATGCACCTCATACGAGTAGCAAAGAGTAAAACTTTCAAGCCTGATAGTCGTATACTGTCTTAAAATCGCATATGTACACATGATTACCGTTTGGCTGTTCTCTTAAATTTTGTTTTCTAGGAGAGAGATGCATCATTGACGAATGAAGTTGATCATGAAGCAGGGCAGAGCCTTACACACTTCTTTTTGTATGTGGGTGGGGGGGACAGAATATGAAGGTCAGCTTGTTTGACAGGGATTTCAAGTCCTACATTATTGCTCATGGCGTGCGCCGTTTTCGAGTCATAAACAGAAGGTCAGCCAAAGTATGAGACAGTTTTGCCTCCTTTTGGTTATGAGTGTGATTAAGTCTGCTGTTCTTCGAAAAACTCACCTGTGGTTGATGCAACTGAATTATCTGTTTAGATGATAGCATATTCATGAAATCTACTGTCACAGGATCCTTAAAAGGCCTTTCATTGAGGCAGCTGGTATTCCCATGCGTGGAAGTAGATTCTAGATGGTTTTATCCACACAATCTTTTGTAAGCTGGAATAAGTAACACTCTATTACAATTTATGTAAACGACTTAATTTTCCTCACGGCAATGGTGTGATGGGGATTTGTTTTGTGTTAAATGTGTGTGTCTAGGCTATCTAAGGGAAAGGAGCAGATAATTTTCAAGAGTTCAGATTATTTTATTGCCTGCCCAATGGCCTTCTTGTATCTACCATCGCATTTTTTCCCATCACAGTCCTCCTTTGCTTTGCCTTCCAATGTTTGGGACCTGCTGCTCGCATCTTTCCCTCATTTTGGGCCACTTCTGGTAACCTTAGTTACAATCAATTGGTGCTACAATTGGGAATGATATATGAAATATGGAGGTAGCCTGAGAATGGATTTGTGCATTGCAGTCACTGATATTTATACATGCAGACATGTAATTTCTGTATACAAGAGCAAAATGACACATACTCCTGCCATGATATAGAAGGTTCAATATACTTCATATTGCGCTGTAAGGGACTTGACATCTATAGAAGGTTTAGTACACGTAGTATTAGGATGCACATACACTGTATGGAGACTCGACATCTATAGCACACAGGCAACAGCTTCGAATGTGGAAACGTGGGAGGCAATCGAAAAGAAAAGTATTATACAGGCAGAAGACAACGAACTAGAAACAGAGGCCTATGTATCCTGGATGGAATGTACAGGATGGTGGGTTGCACTTTACTGGCTGAGGCCCAGTTGGAAAATGAGAGTAGTGGGATCTGTTTCTTTCATTGGCTGCCTTGTTCTCTCCCTCCTCCCCTAACACAAACGAGGGGGTGGGGGTGGTATTTCTTCCCTTTGCAAGGGGTTTGTCAGTTGGCCTGTTCAGCTGGCCCACATGTTTGGGGATTCACAATTTGTCCCTTTGTCCAAATTATTGCTGATAAATTTTTTACGAGAATTTTGCAATCCTGGTGGCCTTGTCTGGTCACAGTGACCACTTTTCTGATAGCATGTCAGCTAGAAATAAATGGTACATGATTCGCACCCTTTTCTCATAACTAGGGTTCAAAGATTAACATGGCACAACACACAAGCACACCCTACTGTGAGGTCAACCTAGGGGCTTCACACTCTCTAAAGACTTATTTCTGTTGTGGCAGGAGAACTCTTGACTGGTGTGTGGCTCTTCCCTGCCCTTGCTAAACACTGAGGGATGTGCTTCTGCGGCTGCATCTTTTTATTAGCTTGTTGGATCTTTGTGTGGTGTGCATTTTGTGTGGGTGCCCATGGGACTACAGCTAGATTTGCAGCAGTCATTTGATGTGCGTCTGGTCAACAGCCAAAAGGTACATATTTGTTTGTACTCTTTCCTACTATACACAAGGAAAGATCCCCCCTTCCACTGTTGGCTGCCACTCCAAAGTTGTAATCTACTTATGCTTCCCAACAAGTTCCACCTCAGCCATTTGCTTCTTGTGGTAAGATAGAGATGACAAAGAGATGTATATATGGGCCAAGACAATGAGTATGACGACTTTAGCAGCCAGATAGTGACTTCATTCAGGACCTCAATCAAAGAAGTAGTGGTGAAAGCTTGCAAGAGGAGAGTGCAAATGTGACCAAGATGGAGATGACATAGGCTACGAGCATATAGTGAAAGAGAAGGCAGTCTCATCCTTTTTCTTGAATGAGGTGAAGGGTTGCTGAATGATTTCTGGGTTTTCAATTGGAGCATCCTAGATTGTGTGGGGTATTACACTGTCTAAAAGAGAGCAATCTTTAAGTCAAAAACATTCATCATTGACCTGGTCCCAAACCTGGACCTGCACTGGTCTACACCCATCGTTTGGCATTGATGACATTTAGTGGGGATATTATAGAAGGGAGTTCCTGGTTTTCAACCTTGTGACTGTCATGAGACTGAAACTGCAATATTTGTTGTGTTTTCAGAGGATTAGTTTGGGCATGTTCCTAGATTCATCAAGAAATCTGTGGGGAATTGCAAATTGCCATGCTAATAGGGAATTGAAAGAAGTGTGGATTCTAGACCTTTGCTGTGTTATTTGCAGATAATGTTCAAAAGCAATCTGATCTGCTTTCTAGTGAGAGGTTAATCTTATATTTCAGAGTCCTGTCTGAGCTGCTTTAACACATAATAAGTCAATGACATTGGATCTTTCTCTTCAACATACAAATCTGGTCATTATGGAGATCAGAAAGAATCGTCTTGGATAGATATAGATAGTCAAGTACGAAAGGGTAAACATGTATTTGTATCTTTTTTTCTTATTTAAAAATCTCTCTTTAAATTCTTATGACAATAAGCATTCTTTCAGGATTGGTGCTCAACCAGGGACATTTGGGCAACTTGTGGGGCAGGTATCTCTGCCTGAAGTGTCGATCTACCCAATGTTTCCTATGTTTGATTTGAATGGACCCAGAGTTTTATAGAGATAGTGGAATTCTGTGCGTTGAAACTTCTCTTTCCAAACCTGAGTCCATGTGTCCCTGAAAAAATGTGTTAAAATTTTCCAGGTTGAGCTGTTTGAGGATTTGGAATGTGGAAATGCTGATGAGAAAGAAGAGGTTATGGAACTTGCAAAACAAGCTGTAGGTCTTTGCCAGCAGCTGTTTCCATCAGTAAGTGTAAAGATTTATAGCCCTGATTGATGCAAATTAGCATTACTGTTTATTTGGTAGTGTATTGTCCTGTGGTATGGATAATGCAGGGTACTTTATGGTCTCTCTTCACGTCAGTGTGGCATGTGTATATGAGGGATCTTAATGATGCAAGTGTATATGAAGGATTCATGTGTACATGAGGCATCTCAATGATGTATGCGAGAATGCTTATTCTTATTCCATACTTTGGGATCTTGGAACTTATCCTCTGTGGCATGGGCAGTAAGCGTGTGGAGATTATATCATTTCTAAAAAATGTGGTTGCTTTAAGTATTGGTCTGTACAGCAGTATAGCAAATTAGGGTGCTCTCTAGTGATTGAAAATATCTAAAACATTTGCTAATTTTTTGTAGTTTTTGCATGCAGGCGGCTGCAGTCCTGGGCCCAGGAAGGTCCTTTCAGGATCCTATTGTTGCATCCTTTGCTGTCAGCCACATACTTCCTGTATCTGTGAGTATGACTGCTGATTTAAACTTTTTCAACAAGCATTTAAGGAGTATTTAGTGTTCTTTGGTCATAATTTTCTCACTATGGGATTCATGTCAGGCCTTAAGAGTGTAGTGCTTAGGTCCCATGTTATCACAACGATTTAAATTTTAATATTTAGAATTGAAATTGAGAAACCTTAAGAGTGTAGTGCTTAGGTCCCATGTTATCACAACGATTTAAATTTTAATATTTAGAATTGAAATCGACAAATTTTAATACATAGAGTCCATGGAGAGTAGGATAATACATCAGATATGGTGTGAATGAGGCCCACTATCTCCAGCAAGGCTGGAACTTGGTGTATTTCCTTTTCTGTTACAAGAATACCTCAAAAAAAGCTTAATGTATATGCTGCAGTTTTCAACCCATGTCTTAAGCCTTTTCCTTATCAAATCTAGCAACCCCAATTACCTTCTCTACATTCACGTTTTTTAATCGTGATTATAGTCTATACATGTTTGCTTCTATGATTAGATAATATGCATTAAAGTAGCTTCTTCACTGTCTTCAATGAATTCATTGCCGGTAAAAAGCTCATCTTGTTTGCACATCCTGACTGCACTCCCTCTAAAGTGGCCAACTGATAGTCTCTGATCCTTTGGAAGATTCCTAAAAGCCTTCCAGGAACCTCCTGTGGAAGCAGGGGAGGGGGGGGGGGGAGCCATCCTCTTGGCCAAAGTAGACCTAGAAGATCCATGCATCCTTGACCAAATATCCATGCTGGTAAGAGCGGGTGTGCCATCAATAGCCTCTGTGCATCCAGATCTCCAAATGTGCCAGGCAGTGATGCTCACTACATTCTCCCAGCTAGTGTCCATTGATGCATGTACAGGTCTGTACTGAGAGAGAGATGGCATGAAGTTGACAAAAAATGTACATCAAGGTACGAAAACTGTAGGAGTCGTCTTGTGTCCCATAAAATACCTGAGACCAAGGCAGATCACTGAACCCAAGTAATGAAAAAGGGGAGAAGGAAAATCTGTGCAATACTTACGCTAAATGATCTTGGCATGTGTGCACTCCAAAAGGCAATGCTGAATGGACTCATCAACGGATAAGTATCAAGGACGAGGGATCAGCTCCAAAAATGCTCTTCCACTAATTTCTCCTCCATGAATAGGAAACCAAAAGAAGTGAGTGACTTTTCTATTCTTAAGGGATTTTCAGAGCCTCCTCCAAGAGATCTCTGAATGTCCAGGGTAATCGTAAGCATTACTTACTGTGAAGTCAAAGGAAGGAATACCCTTTGTATGGTTTTCTACAATCCACTGCCACTCGTTCGGATCCCATTGAATTTACTTTATGGGGACACCCACAAAAATCCAAAGCCTCCAAATACTAAGAGGGACATCTCTCTGGACGAGGGTTACCATATCAACCGGAAGCAAAATAACATTTCTCAAGTCCACTGCTTTGTCTGGCTCTAGGTCTGCATCAGAATCCACAGGAGAATCAGAAGATCTGACCAATCTGCATCCTAATTTCTCATTGAAAGAACAAAGGTTTCTCACCTTGTCCCACAAGAGACCTATGATGGAGGGAGTGCAAGAATCAATACATCGAAGAGAGAAATCTTTCCAGGGCTCTTGATTCGGCATAAGTTCCTTGACCACAAGTTTGCAAAGCTAAGCTCTGCACTGAAAATCAAGATCACTAATGTTTAGCTCTTCCTCGTGGGTTGGAAGAATCAAGGTCTCCAAGCCACTTTGGCTCTCATGTTTATGGATGCATCAAGTCTGCTCCAAAGAAAGTTCCTGAAAAGCCTCTTAAGTTATGAAATGCAATCTCTAGAGTGCACCAACAAGTGTAAACAAACCAGGCAGTGGCTAGCAACACCTTGTTGACAACTATTTCTCTTCTAGAGGCAAGATCCAGCTTAGATGAGCCTAGATAATTGTTAATGTCTGTGCTTTTTGGAGTAATGTTTTGACAATTTTCTTTGTTGGAGTTATCTCGTCTCTAGGATTCCATGTCTCGTGATTTTTTGGAGCAATATTTTGACAATTTCATTTGTTAAAGTTATCTCTTGCCAATGACTTGGAACACGACAAAAATTGGAAGTGTCCGTGCTTTTTAGAGCAATGTTTTGACAATTTTTATGTTGGACTTACCTCTCGTCTCTGGGATTCCAAGTCTTCCTATTATTGGCACAACCTTGGTGATGTTGACTTGGTGAAGACTAGGAATCTTCATGCGAATGCAGGAGTATGGATTCCAATTCCTCTCGCAAGCTCTAGCACAGCAATATTATTATGCATAACATTTCAAAGTTGAAAGAAATAAAACTATTAATATATTATATAACATGTTAAAGCTGCATCTGTAAATATCGTATGCTCTGGAAGAAGGGGTGAAGTAGGGCAGCCATACTACGGATAGGATGCATGTCCATTTCCACCTCTCGTCGAAAATTCTGAATATCTCATCCATCCTGTGCAAGCAATAATAGTAAAGGCACTTCTTCAATTCAAATTTCAGATTCATAATTTAAAACTTACAATTACAAATTGCAATTTAAAATCCATTATCCTAGGATTCTATGTGATAGTGCTTCGTCTGACATCATAGGACAGCTGGAATTCCTCTCTTGTATTGCCGTCAATCTATGCACGGACATTGCCAATATAGTATCTCTTTCAAGCAAAGGTACTGCACAGCTATACTCTCCTCCAATGGTGTGCACCCTTGTGCTACAACCCCTGCAGAGATTATCATGTAGATGGAGCAACCACTCAAGAGACATGCAAATCTAGTTTTTGCGGGTTGCATCAACTCTTCATACATCCGTTAATTGCCAGTGCCTTGGGTTTCTTCTTAAAGAACTTAATTATGTGTGTTGCACTATTGTGCCCACATGATGGAAGCTTACCTTTTCCTCCCTGAGTAGATCAAGTAATGAGAGAGACACGAGTCTAAACAATCTTGGGAAACTCTCATTATAGGAGCCCCAGAATTTCTGTCATTACCTGCATAACATTTCATGGTCCCACTTGTGCTACACGATTCATGAATCATGATCCATCTAAAGAATCAATGGCAAGTCGAAGTGGCAAGAATGATCAAGACTCAAGTAGCAAATGATCCATCTTGAATAGGTGGTAGAGGCATCTTGAATTTCAAAAGGAGTGGGCTGTGGGCTGAAAGAGAGAGGCTGGGCTGGAAACTCAGAAGCCTAAGAGGGGGCTGAGAAGGAGAGGGTTGACTCCTGAGTAGGGGGCTGAGAGATGGCTGAGAGTGGCAAAGGAAAAACTCAGAAGCCTAAGAGAGGGCTGAGAAAGAGGTCGACTCCTGAGTAGGGGGGTTGAGAGATGGCAGAGATTGGCATAGAAAATGAAGGAGGGCCAAAAGGGAGGCCTGAGAATGAAGGAGGGCTGCGAGAGCCAAAGCAGAGCGAATTCTAGAATGTCAAGTGGAAACAATTCGCTGCGGTGATGCACTTTGAACACTTCATATGGCACCTTAGGATAAGTTGTGCAATTCGAATCAACTATGAGACTCCGCGACCCACAAATGTTGAAAGTTGTGCATGGAGGTATGACGAGTCTGTTTCGACCTTCTGTGAAGTCTTTCCCTTCAAACTATTCTTCTTCTCTCTCATACATTTTCCTCATACAACCATATGAGAGAACTAGGAAAACACTCAGATTTTCAAACTGCAATATCTTGAGCTCTAGGTGTCCAAACACTTTCTGAACTAGAGTACCCTTATGAAGTTTGAAGTCTAGTATGGAACACATTAATGTGTTAAAAGGGTCTCCCTTGAAAGATTTGGGAGTGAGTTTGCAAGATCACTTCATCTTCAGCATCCACCCCAATAAATTTTCCCAACAGGTTAGTGGCTCTTTATTCTCTTTATTAATTTCTAAGTTGATGGTGTTTCATTCTGTGAGGGTGCAGCTTAACTGTCTTCTGGTTTAGAGTACAGATATCCCCAAAATATTAACCTCCTGTGGCTGTAATGGGGGAGCATGATAGCTAGCAGGTTTCAGTCCTCCCTATTATCCTGGGATGAAGTGTTTTTAAGCATAAATTCTCTTGTTTTACAAAATTCCCTCCAAGGAGACGAAATCCGTGACATTGGTAGATAACCATCTGCCTACCAGTGTGGGTTTACTTGTGCTGGTATATGAACTTGAATCATCCAGTTAAAATCTTCTTACAATATTTAATATTGTGTTCTTCAATGTTTGTCCCCAATTCGATTTTGCAGGCTGATTTGAAAAGAAGGTGGCTTAGCATGGTGGACACAAAGCATCGACTCAAAGAACAGATAACATTTTTAAATACCTGATGATTGAAAACGGAAATCCACCATATTCTTTTATGGCCTTTTTCTCAGGTGGCCATTATGGAGCTATTATATGTTTGTTTCTGAGCCCCTGCGGTACAAATGGGACTTATGTAATGAGCTGAGATTTACATTTTTTATGCCATTACCTTGAATGGTAAGGAATTAATTAAGACACTCGTCACCTCGGTTACTACATCTCTAGCTTGGTTTCCACCTTCGTCTCCTTGCCACTCCCTTTTGTTCAGTTGTTTGATGCAAAGCTGCGTGACCAAGGACTCAATTGATAAATACATTCCTTGCCCCTACTTAGAGGTCTCACAACTCTTAAGTTTATCTCCATGAGCTTACCTCCTTTTGGCTTGATACAACTCCATCCCTTGTTTATCATTGTAACTAGGTTGTCAACAAGGTTGACACTTTGCCATGCATACTCATACATCAAACTTGACCTATGATAACACAAATTGTGAGCTTCTCAAATATTTGAATAGTGTCCATCGAGAGTTTAGTTCTTAATTACCCACCACTACTCTTGAGAACTCACATTGAGCGCGCTGTTTATTGCTCCATCTATGTGTGATGCCTATATGTGGCCTTAAGTCACTATTCATAATTGTCATTTTCCACTATACCTTGAGAGGTATTTTTCGGGAGAACTTGTCACCTTCGATGCCTTAAACCTTGATTTGGTCCATCCCTTGCTCATCATCCTAACCAGGTTTTCAAGAAGAGTGACACCCTTGCCATGCCTATTGCGCCCTAAACTCGACTTGCTATCAAGGCCAGTTGCGAGCCTCTCATAGCATTGGAAGTAAGTCCATCAGGTATCCAACTCCTTATCACTTTTAACTCAATAACTTCATGTAGATCTTTTCATCTTTTGCTTTAGCTATATTCACCTCTCCCATTAATTTGCCACCCACTATCTTGAGAGGTATTTTATAGGGAGACCACATCAACCCCTAACATTTGTAACCCCCTATCCCTCCCTTGCCCCACAACACCCCTTTTCATCTTTTGCTTTTGCTATGTTCACCTCTCTCATTAATTCTATTTTGTTTGCCACCCACTATCTTGAGAGGTATTTTGTAGGGAGACCACATCAACCCCTAACATTTGTAACCCCCCATCCCTCCCTTTCCCCACAACACCCCTTCTCTACTCTCTTCCATACACACTTTAATACTACTATCATCCCTATAGGACCCCAGACAACTCATTTAGTACTTCTCTTTTCCATGTCAAGGTTGGCTCCATAGCCTAGCTATTTCATTCATGGGGATGAAGTCTTCTAATTACGAATTAAACTTGACATGCCCATATTATCTATGCCATAATTCTGGAATAGGGTAATAACTTGTAGTCATATTATGTAGAATGCATATTGATGTTATCAATTGGTTTATTAAATTTGTTTCATCATTCATGGATGTACTAACCACTTGAACACTTTTGCTTTGACTTTCATCAAACTTCTTTTTCCATAAAATTCAATGTCAAAGTTGTTTTCTTTTGCTTTTCAACTTACAATAAACTCTCACTCCTTTAGAACATGTATATCATTAATATATGCTTCATTTTTCATGTATGGATGCCCATAAGTAGTGATCCTTTTCCTAAGATAAATTGTAGGTATTATTCACAATGCAAGTCATATTGTTTGAAACCTCTAGTGGATTCGTACAAAATTTTTGTACCCATAACTCTTCGAGCTTGACTTGAGGAAGACCTATTTACCATATGTTCTTATTGACCACACAAGCTGTTATAACCTTGGTATCCCTCTCTTTCTCTCTTTGGCCCATTAGGAAAAAAGGAAACTCATTTTGGGGCCCTGTAAGTAATTCACTATTTTTTGATTTATTTCTCTCCTAAAAGACCTCAAAAATAGTAAAATACGGAAACGTGGCTCAGAACTATCAGTAAGGACTACAGAACTGTCAATTCAAAAAGGAATAAGATAATCTTTTGTTTGACTAACACGATTTTGCATTAAATATCTCCTTAGATTTTTTTTTGTTTACCAAAGATTCCGCATCTCGCATCTCTTTTGCCGACGTGTGCAGGCCTTTCATAAAGAATCCATCACTGAACTTGGTGATTGCAAGTTTTCAAAATATTCACATGGATACTGCCACACTTCCACAATTCATATTACAAAACGACTATGAGATTGAAAAACAAACTTCGCAACCTCAGAAGCACAAAAAATAGCCAATACTAGTGAGTCACTATCTCAGAAGAAGCGATTACACCATCTTCACATCGACTTAGAAGAACAATATGCTCCAGCACAAAAAAGACGAAAGGATACGGTGCTGAATGCTCAATAGCAGGAAAATATGAGAAGAGAAGGGCTTCAATATATTGATTTATGGTGCGATGAAAGCATATATCCAAAATGTCAAGTAAAAAACTCTACACCTCCATTTGTCAATCCCACCACATTACTGAGGTTTACCGGCGATGGACAAAATGGACTTCTTGGTTATATTTCAGCGCAGTCTGCATTTGCGGAAACGTATAAAATGATGTACCTACAAGAAAAGGGGGCCAAGATGCAGGAGATAGCCATTCGTGCAAAATTAGAGCAGCAGTTGCAGAATGAAATTGAGGAGCATTCAAAGAGTAAAAAAGAGTTGATAAGAGCAGGAAAGAAGAGAACCGTGCTTGGAGACAGACTATGTAGCAGGAAGATTAAAAACATTGCAAATTTGAAGGCTGGGACTGGTGGATGCAAGCGACGAATTCAAGAAGCAAGGTTAGATTGAAATTTATCATTTTGTATACTAAAAAAGGCTCTCAAATGACAATATTTATTTCGTCGATTATCGCAAAACAAGAATGGAGGTGCTGAATGATATAGGCATATTGTGTTGTTACTACAGGAAATTATTGGAGCCTGCAAAAGAAAATATGGACCCGAACCTTCTTCCTGTTAAACAAATGAAAGGATTGCTTTCTTGCAGTGTAGCAAAAGGTTTGATTGAGGAAAAAAAATACAAAACAGTCAAACACAATGTTGTAGAGGACTTTGTATCCAATAATCAGGTTGATGGCACTATAATTCAAGAGGCTCTTGATGTTAGTGGAGTTAGCAGGAAGAGATATAGTTCGATTTTTAATGCGATATCCTCAACTTTGAAAGATCAAAGGATTAAACGAGTTTTACTGCCAAATCCAGCAACCGCGTGTGGAGGATAAGAGGTCATTTGAATGAAAGTATGGATGAATTTATTGGGCAATATATCCATATTGAAGAATTATTTCATGGTGGTAAAGGAACCACTGTGTATGATCCTTGGAACAATATATTTGTAGATCTACAATAACTTCAAAGAAGAATGGTCGAGCTTTATGGAATAACATTTGAGGAGTGCAAAGGCATTTTGAAATTTGTTATCAAACTGGATGAGTGTGAGGTTGTAAAGGAAAAGAAAATGGAAAGAGTTACTATTACATTGATGAATGGAGCAATTGATACATTATTGACTGAAGCGAGTTTGAAGTATTTTAGTGTGCAGTCAGAGAAACACATATGGTGGTTAGGCTCGTTCCAGGTATGATCATTTTTTGTTTTATACTTGATTTTGGTTATTGTTTTCAAATCTGTTATAGTAAGACTTTTGTTTTCTATAATCTGGCAGGTGAAGACAGAAGACCATGAAACACTAGATTGGGTGTTTCACCACACGGAAATACCAAGAATAATCAAAAGACAAGTGCAAGGCGAGAATCTCCATGTTGCAGGAAAAGGTGATTTTCAAGTAGAGTGGCATATGGCCGAGGATCTTAAAACACTTAAGTGCATGTATAACATTAGTAAAGGAGGCAACTCAAAGTCTCATTGTCTTTACTGCAAAGAATCAGCTCAAGTAATGGATTCAAAATGGTGGAAGAGAGCACCTAATAGAGATAAAGTTGACCCTGACTCCAAGGCCATTCTAGACATTCCACTATGTAATGTTCACATCTGCACATTGCATGGTCTATGTCGAATTATTGAGAAATTGGTATTTTTATATATTGGATTTGCTTGGAAACTCCGTCCCGAAAAAAATAGAAAGGATACTCTTCAAGCATTGGAAAAAGTGTTATCCGATATAGGTCTGCATGGAGGAGATGTTCAAATCACAAAGGATTTTAAAAAGTCTACCAATGGCAAGGAGGTACCAATCAAGCCCTCTATTGGTGGTGTTAAGGCAAGAAGATTCTTGTCTCGACCCAAACACAGTAAGCAAGTAAGGCAAGGTAGAACAGTTTCAAAGATTAATTATGGATTGTGGAAGCAAGTCCATAATGTTGTGAAAGATCATGAGGCAGATGGGGAAGCACGAAATAGGAAGGCAGAGGTATGGAGGTCTCTTGATCAACTCTTTATGTTTTGTGACAAAGTAACATGGACAAAGAGTGATTACAAGAACTTTGAGGAGGCAATTAAACATTTTGGGAAGTCAATGAAAGACGCATGGACAGCCTGCAATATAACTCACTACATGGTAAGGTTCTGTCTTTTTCTTTTACTTAAGTGTGATCCTCTTTTTTTATTACTTACTATGCATTCTTATGTCTTACAGCATATCATCTACAACCACCTTCCCTATTTTGTCAAAAAGTATGAATGCCTAGCAATTTGGTCTACCCAAGGCATGGAGAAGTCTCACTACATGGCACGTAATGCATTTTTCAGACACACACAACTCTATGGAGGGAGTCAGAAGGCAAATAGTCTGAAGGAAGTCTTCCAATGGTTTTACCGAGGCATACTACAAAGGCTGCATGCTAAAAGAAAAGTTGCTAGCTCCAAAATCAAGCTTGCTTTTCTTCTAGCCCAAAAGCAAAGACGAAGATAAACTCTAGACAATTCAATGGCAGCAGAGAGACATAGACAATAGAGGGAATCGAAGATATTTAGAAACCATAAATGGACAAGTAAACTTGAATAGGACTCATTTGTAACTTATTAGTGTTATGTCCACATGTTTTCAAACTCAATCAATAGAATTTTTTTTTGTGGAACAAGTGACTCTTGGTGTTATGCATCAAAAGTATTTCTTTTGTGAAACATATGATCTAAACATAATACAATTTGTTCACAATTTCAATATATTGTTTGTTTGATATTTAACGACACTACTCTATCTAAATGTACAAATCATTTCATCTTCAACTTATTGTTCATTTATACAAGATCATACCAGATATCAAAGACTTTGTACAAATCAGTTCAACTTTAATATAATGTTTGTGCTATACTTGATGACTAAATCCTATTTCTCCCAGGGCCTGCCGATCGGAACTCTCTTTTTGATCTTGATTGGAGTCTTTTTCTTCTTTATTGGCTTGATGTCGATTGTCTGTTTATCAATGCTTGCCTCTGTTGCTTGTCTGGGAGAGGTATCCTTTTCTTCAGCTGTCTCTACCTGTTCTTCTTCTTGGATTGTGTGGCCTGATGCAATCATGGGTGGCTCTCGAAACCTTATGAGCTTGTGTTTTCCATAGCCCTCCAGACATTTGGGCTCCTTAACACCACATGCTAATGCATAAGAAGTGTAAGACAAAAAGTAAGCGCCTTAGAGGCCTGCTTATTCACATAATCTCCAAATATATCTATGGCAGACAACCTCTCTATCAAAATGATCTTTTCCTTTTGCCATGAAAGATCATGTCCACCTAAAGCCCTGGACAAACATTTTAAGAAGTAAACAATGGCTTCTCCATTGTTGCTCAACTGCCTATGGTAAATCAAGATCTTAGCACTGCCTAGATCATGAATATAATGAGCTAGGCCTGACATTTTGCGAAACCCAACCGGCCTGCTTCCACTTGATCTCTGGAGGAATGTGTCATCCTTAATTTGTAGCTGCCACATATCAAAAGATTGGAGTGAGACAATACAACACCTACAAAACAAAGTTAAGCAGAAGACAAAGTATTTGATTTGAAGTACCTTCTCATTTTCATCAGCAACAAGCAGTTCATCTTTCCAAAGATTTATTCTTCTCCCCTCTTGTCCAGCCTCTTCTTTAGGCTTTTCTGTGTATAGTGCTGAGAGATTCATAGCTTCCTGTGTGAGTTGGAAGGCAGCTTCATCTGGCTCTTGGAACTTTTCAGCCTCTTTGAAACAAAAAGTAAGGGCCTTTACAGGATCAAAATTTTTTTCCAAAGCCAGTAGTGAATGGTCATCCTCTATGCTAACCTCCTTGTCAAGCCTTGAAGCCTGGGCAATAAGGGAAATGGCATAGTCCTCCCTCAAATTGAACATACACTCTATATCATGGAGGAAAACATAATCTTTTCCACCAATCAAGACACCTGGAAGCATGGGCACTGTATAGTTGCTGCTCTGAACATCAAAATATTCAATTGGCTCTGCTCCCCTTAGAGTTTTTGTCCTCAGTTGAACAAGGTCAAGAGCAGCCACTTGCAGCCCCTCATCCTGAAGGTTGATATCTTCTTCTTGCTCTGCCATTTCTGTCACCAAAGAAACATCCTCTTTTTCCTCTGCTTCAGATGTGTCTTCTTCTTCAGTCTCCTGCCCTTGTTCATTCAAAGACTCCTGACTGAAGACAATGTACATAAGGAATGCCATGGTTTCCTCAAGCACTCTGCACTTTCTGGTGTGCAAGTTACAGTTGAATTTATATTGATCAGGCAAGCTGTCAAATCTTCTGTTCACATGGTACCTCAGCCTGTCAATGGAGACAATATGATTTATATGCACAAAAACCTTTTCTCCTTCCACAATTCTTCCTGCCTATGTCAGTTCTTTGAAGGTATCCCAATAGTCTGAAAGAAAATCTTTGTGATGCTCCAGTACAGAGCTCATTGTGAACTCCATGTTGAAAATACTGTGGTATATGTGCAAGTTACTCTGAGCCTTGCATTTGTGAAGAAACTCAAATAGGAGCAAATCTGGAGACTTGTCCTCTTCTGGTTCCTTTTGTTTTGTGATGGAAGAATCAGCATTCTGCTCCAGTCTATTCTTTTTGCCTGTTCAAAAACTTATATACTTTGAATTCTATGTGCTGACATATGCAATCAGTGAATGCATAGGATATTACCAGATAATTCCTTCATGAGCTCTCATGACTCACCTGGTGATTGCTGTGGTCTAATAATAGCAACAGAAAAGTCCAGCTTCCTCTTGAAAGGTGGGGCTTGGGAGTCATTTGTTCCAAAGCAAAAACATTTCTCATCATCAAGGAAGAATTCCACCGGGCTAAAGATAGCAAAACGATGAGGTGGAAGTGAGAACCAAATCAGACACAGGAATTTGCAGCAAAACGCGATGGGAAACCATTTGGAAAATATAAAGCACTCTCCTCGCATTTTGTTGCAAATTCTCCAGTTCTGTTCATATGCATGTCAAATCAAACACTAGGTTCATCTCATTGATTCCTGGACAGTATGATCTCATATGCAAGAGAATGGCTGGAGCTGAGTGAAGCTTTTCATGAGGAATGTGTCAACAACAGGAATTTGCAGCAAAATGCGATATGGGCTATTTAGAGATGTATAAACCACTCTCCTCGCATTTTGTTGCAAATTTCTAGGTTCTATTCATATCCATCTCCAATCAAATTCCTGGGTAATTTACCACATTCTTGGATAGTATCAATTGAAAATGTAACAAGAAGGGTAGAGCTGAGTGAAGACATTTGGACATAAAAAATCCAATGGATGGAAGAAATATATGTCAAAAAACATTGAAAACAATCTAGAATTCTGACCTTTTTTTTCCTTTTCCATGCTGTTGGAGTTGCACTGGTGAATCTCCTGCTCTTTCACTAGCTTGAACTCTGCACTCTAGGTAACCTAGAGATCTGGCAGTGGTAGTAGTCTTCAGGCAGGTTGCAGAGTCTGGATGGAGTGTGCTGGGTAGGAAAGGATCAGAGAGAGAAGGAAATGGAAGATGCGAGGGTCGTGGCAGGGATGAAAGATTGGGAGGCAGGGGAGGGAAGAGTGGTTGTGGAATTGATTATGAAATCATGAATGGCACAAGTTCCAAGGCATAAAGTGTATCTTTCACACGTGCCAAATTTCAAACTCCAAGAGATCTGGGTCCCATCCACACGTGTGAAAAACGACTACATTCCACATGTGTGGGATTTAGAAGATGCCTTATTTGTATTTTGCACTTATTTGTGGTATCCTGTTTCAGCCCTCTTGCCCTCCAGTCTCTGCTCTCTTGCCTCCCTACCTCCATACTCTGCAACATCAGCATCCTGACCAGCAGCACAGGTTCATCCCCAGCACAGGGTACTCATCAGCAGCACAGCACATCCACAGATAGATTTCAGGTCAGTAACAATGGGTTCTTCCCTGAGTCTCTGCAATCTTCTTGCCTACCATAGAAACAATCCATCCTGCATCGAAATGCATAGACTCAGTCCATATTTTATTTAGTTGTCAAGATAGAGAAATCACTGTAGGAATGCAGATCTTCAAGTGTGATATTTGCATGTGAGGGTAAAACTGTACTTATGGGTTCTTCCTTCAGTCTGTGCACACTTCTTGCCTTCCATAGACTCAATCCATCCTGCATGGACATGCAAACACCTTCAAATGACTGAAGGCATATTCCAGCATGCTGCCTCATGAATTTGCAGGAAAACGCGAGGAGAAGGCCTTAGGAATTTCAAACAGCTGAAATCGCGTTTTGTTGCAAATATTGAAATGTTGCTGCATCCACCCCTGCCATTCTGGTTTTGTGACTCCCATAGCTATCCATGGCTTTACTCTTCTTGCATAAACTCCATTCATACTGTATTTAGTTGTAAAGGCAGAGAAATCACTGTAGGAATGCACTAGCATGTCATTTCAGGAATTTGCAGGAAAACGCGATTTGGACCTGTTAGGAATTTCAAACTCCTCGTATCGCGTTTTATTTCAAATTTTTCTATGTTGCTTCATCCACCCCTATGATTGCCTTTTTTTTGTCAAAACATGTTCTCCATGTCTGTAATCTCTTTCCATTGCTTTGTATGCAGTTTGTCAGAGTGATGGCAAGAACCAAGTCAACTGCAAGGAAAGCTGGCAAAGGGCCAGGGCTTGCAGCAACAGCAGCTGGGGCAGGTACCAAGAAATTTAGTGTGCCTCCAAAGGGAAGAGCTGCACATGGCAGGAAGGGTAAGCCAATGAGCCTGCTCAAGCAAAAGGCCAAGAGATTGAATCATGGTGCAGGTGTGCTAAGGGAGATCAGGAAGCAACAGAAAGCTATAGGCTTTGCAATCCCCAAGGTACCTTTTCAAAGAGTGGTGAGAGAAATATGTAATAGTTGGCACCTTGGGTTCAAGTGAAACTTCAGGTGAAACAGAACTACCATTCTTTCCTTACAGGAAATGGTAGAGGATTACTTGGAAAAATATTTTGAAGATGCAATGCTGGTAGCAGCCCATGCTCACAGGGTGACTTTGATGGCCAAAGACTTCAACACTTTGTCCAGAGTGAGATGGAGGTATGACAAGCTTGTTCATCCTGTGGAATGGCAGGACATAAAGATGAGAGACATATTGTTAATTCCACTTACAAGGAAGTTGAAAGTAGATAAGGTTAAGGTTGTTGAAGTAACCCACTCAAAGAACACCAGAGGGAAGACTGCTTATGAGGAGTCATTGAAGCAACAAATAAAAGAAACAAAATCTGTTATAGATGTGGAGACTGGAAAGAGGGAGCTGCAGATACATAGAAGGTTGCAGGAGCTGGGCCCTAATATAGTTGTCCATATTGAGGATGAATTTTCAGTGAATGATTTTGACTTGACAAAACCATGCTTGGCAGCATTGGCTCATAAGAATGAGTATTGCTCAGATACTATCATTCTTGCAATGCTCTAGTAAGTGTCTATTATTTTACATTTTTTGCAAAACAATAATCCTTGTACCTCCTTTATACCCAACCCTAATTATTTTTTGGTCCTATGCAGCATGATGAGAAGCTAGGTTCACCCCTCTGTACAGCATACAGTCCATATTATTGATCCTACCATTTCTTCTAAATTAAGAGATGCAAAGGAAACTCCCATCAGTATTTCCAGCTGGTTCGCTGGTTCAGACACTACAAATTTGAAGTAATTGATGTTTTGCTACTTCCATACCATAACAGGTATGTGGGTGACTACTTCTTTTAAGATTCTTCTTTAAGATTGAGAACTCTTGTAGCCTTTGATTTCCTAATGCTTTTTTCCTTATGTAGTGACCACTGGAGTTTTGCTTCTATTGACATCCAGTAGAAGCAATGCTTTATATTCAACTCTCTTAAAAACACACACAGAGAGCTAAAATTGTAAGTGCTGTGTGTGCTTTTTGAACTTAAAACTTCATTATTTTGATATCATACTAACTAAATTATACATATTGCAGTTGTATTAGAAGGCTTTTAGATGCATTGGATCATTGTCCTCCCAATGTCTCTCTTTTGGATTCAATAGAGCCAATAAATCTCGAGGTAAAAAGTCATTCCCTCTACTGATGTCTATTTCATGCTATGTCTTTGAACTTATTGAATAATTTTGTTTTGTTCAGATGTTAACAGTTTCTAACATATCTTTCCAATTGTACAGACACCACAACAAGATGATTCAAGTAGCTACGGATGGAGAGTGCTGATCAGTGCCAAATATCTACTTTCAAGCTATTTTGAGAAAGAACAGCCAGACCTTGTAAGAAAAAATATTTTTCATTTAGCTTGAAGATAATTCATAATGATACAAAGTGTTCTAAATTATCATATGCCATTGCAGATGAAAGAAGATAGCTTCAGCTCAAACTATGTATATAATTTTAGAGCTCATACAATTTGGAGGTTTTTGAGCTATGCCTCCCCCAAACTTATTGTACCAGCTACTGTGTGGCTCTAAAGTACAAGAAGGTGTCATACACCTTGATGCCACAGGTGAAGCACCTAGTGCTGAGGAGGAGAAGCCACAGGAGCAAGCACCTAGTGCTGAGGAGGAGAAGCCACAGGAGCAAGGACCTGCTGCTGATGTTGTTGAGGAGAAGATGGAGCAGCAGCAAACAGATGCTCCTGGGATAGTGGAGGAGACAATGGAGCAGCACCAACATACTGTACAGGACAAGATGGAGCAGCAGAAAAAAGATTCTCCAAAAAATGATGAAAGGGAGATCTTGGACCATGTAGAGCAGCCTCTGGATCAAGCTGTACATAAATAGAAAATGGATGTCAGAAATATGTTCTACATGTTTAACTAAATACTTTTGTACAAAATCTTACTTGATTGAATACAAAACCTTTGTTTATGGAGTCTGTGTTATCTCAATTTTCAAATTTTCAATGTCTTTGCATTTTATTGAGCTCTCTCTTCTTTTGAGCAACTGCAAAAAAGCAATATGAATCAGAGCGGTAAAGTAAACTAATAGCAATGCTTAATGAGACTAGGATAAATCAGATGGTGTACCTTTTTGTTGTTGTAGATAAATAAAAAGTCGTTTGAAATAGAACCTTCTGTCTCAAACAGAATGTCATTGCGCAATTGAGCTAGGGAGCAACATTCTCTTAATGAGATATTGACTAGCACATCACCATTCTCAACAACATCAAGAAGTTTATTTTCTGCACCAAAGAATCTTCATCTTGATCCATTGGGACTAGTTTTGTGCCTAGCATTCGACTGCGCTTGTAATAAAAAATTGTGATGCAACCATGTACTTCAGTTGCATAGAAGGTTGGACAACCTCACAAAACACTAAACTACATGTCTTCTTATCCCAACCTTTATCCAAAAATTGTGGCATGCATGCCGAACTTGTTGCTTTAACTGTGAACATTGTTTTTGAAACCTTCACTGGAAAGGTATTAAACAAGTCCACAAAAACTGTGAGAGGCATGCATAAAGAAATTTTTATTATCCTTGTGGCAATATTGGGCCTCAGAGCTTTCTGTACTTTGAAAAGCTTGGCCCTATATGCCTCTGTAACACTAGAATGTGGGTGAGGCCAATCCACCGAATTCCATGCCGGAAGGTCTTGTTTTATTAACACACCATGTGTGTTAGCATTGTCTAGCAACTGATAAAAATGATCAGTAAAAAATATACCCGATTGAGCTAGCTCTGTTGCACATCAACCTTGGTATTGTTGTTCTCCTATCGATCCATGCAGAACATCTATAAATCCTAGAATACAATCGATGTTTTGCGATGTCTCATACGATGAAGGATATAAATCTGAAATAAAACAACACAAGAATGTCAATAAGCAAAGAGAGAAAGCTTCATCTTAAAAATCCATACACCTCGTAAAGAAAAAAACCACAATAGAAAAATATACAATTAGGCCTGTGTTGCGGAAGATCTTTTGGATAGTCTCGCAAGACAAGTTCTTTATGCATGTAGACGTGCTGAATCAAAACTTCTTTCACGGATATCTTCCCTCTGGTGATTTTAAAATCTCGTACTCTTCCCTTCCATGATGCCAAGAAAATGTTTTTTGTCTGGGGTCTTTTTTTTTGCTAGGTTGCATGAGCACCCATGCTCCTTTTGAAACACTAAACCTTTCCCAAGTTCCTTCCGTTTTGACTGTACTTGAATTCTCTACCGACGAAATAGAAGAAGCAGGTCGACGGGGTAAGGATGTGTGGTATAATTCTGCCTTCATAGCATTATCATCCATAGAGCGTCTTCCACAAGAACGGCCATGGTTTTTATTCACCATGGAGATTTTTTGAATCTGTAACAATAGCAAAGTAATGTAAATAAGATAACAAATTGAAGTTTCAAGAAAGAGAAAGTGGGCAGACAGACAGTTGACAAGAAACATCTTACTCTACGCCAAACAGGATCAAGGGAGTAGTTTTGGAAAAGAAGAGGCTGCTGCACAATGAGGCAGTGGTGTAGAATGGTAGACCTTTCGAAGGAAAGGCGGCACAACATTTCAAAGTTCAAAGGAAGGTGGAAGCGGAAAGACCCTTGTCAGATAAAATGTCAGTTTAGATTCTATCTTCTTGTCCAAAGATCTTGTGAGAATAAAAAACCAATCTCCACATTAATGTAGCACGCTTGTACCTACATAAAGTATTGTTTCTTTTTTCTATTTTCTCTTATTTTCGTGAATTTCCAATGTTACATTGGCCCTCTATTGATTGGTTGAGAGCTTATTTTTCCAAACCATAAAAGGCCCCAAAATGAGCTCCCTTTTATCCTAATGTTGTCTTTCAAGTCTTCCTTTGAGCCTCTTTTATTTTTTTGTAATTGCTCCATATTGTTACAGTGGCACCCACCCCATTTAGCCTCATTACATAATCAAGCCTACTTGAATTACTTACATGCTTTCTATATAGCACATCAATCACTATCTCAATATTTTTTAATTAGTGCTTAGTCCAAATTGACAATCTATTGCAATCGGCTTCTGTGTTTAGTCTAAACTAACATTAATAGGCTAATTTAGACTAAACACATTAAGGCGATTGCAAGGTACTTTTGGGTTTCACTTTTTCCTTAGTGTTAATGCTTTTGGGTTTTGTTAATGCTTCTTCATTAATGTTTAGTCTAAAATAGCATTAATAAGTTAATTTCAAATATTAGTCTAAACGTTGATAAATGAGTCTAAATTTTAGTAGCATAGTTTTAATAGGTTAGTATCAATTGGATGGCAATGTCACATCCTCTACAAAACACTTAAAAATTTCAAATTCAAAAACCCCCATAGCATTGTGCAAGTTGCACCCAATCATAGAGGTAGTACACGCAAGCATTCATGCTATCTTGTTATTATCAATATGGAGCAATGCATAAGTTATTGATTTTTTATCACATTTCATATGATCAACATGGAATCTTTATTCTTTAAAGGCTTATGATTCTTGTTGCCAATGCAAGCACTCATCCTTAGCCCAATTAGAAAGAAAATAACTTTGTTTTTGTACCTATTATTTAAACATTGAGCTATAATGTACAAAGTCATGAGTGTGAAATGTCACATTCTCTATTTTTTCTTTTTTTGGTCCCTTGGCCTATTGAATTCTATTTGGTTCTCATGAGTTACTAAATTCCTTTGCCTTTGAGAGTTTTTGGCCCAACCAATTCCCATATGTGCTTGCCTTGCCCCTTGTATCTCATGTACTATATTTTAGCTAGGCCCTCTTCTTGTATGTGCAACCTACCTTGGCTTTATATTTCTTCAACCACACGGGCTATATCATGGCCTTAATAATGATTATCATGACATGTTTTCCCTTGACGGATATGTTGGAGAATGTGGATAATGGGGTGGTGATTTGAATCCTAAGATTTGAAGGGCTTTTGTGAGTGGAAGCTGAGTCGATTCTTTGGATCCTATTGGTCTTGTAAATGTGAAAATCTTCTGTAAAGGTGAGCCTCTAAGTCCCTATCACGTCAAGTCGGTATTTAGTTGATGTTTGGGTTGTAGCTTCATGAATCACAATATGTGGAAGTATTTCTATCATCTGTTGTTCTGAATCGACATTTCATGTGAAGGATTCCATGATTTCCTATGTTAATTTATGCTCTTGTATCACACAATTTTAGTTTCTGTATTGTGATTTGTGAACACAAGATAAAGCCCTGATTTTGTATTGCATGCAATCAATAGTCTAGTCAACGGGTCTGATTAGATGTACATTTCAACTTTCTCTTCTCACTCAGCATGGAAATACAATCCAAAGCCAAGCATTAAGGTATATTTGCTTTAGTTTGTGCATCACTAATGGTATCTATATAGTTATATGAACAAGTTTTGCTAGGCACATACATATTGTTAAAAGCGATATAACATCTACTTTTGAAGGTTGTAAAAATATCACAGCATATTATAAATTATAAGACATGATTTCATTTTTGTAGATTTAGTAGAAATTCACGTACAAAATAACATTCGTAAGGGAACAATATCCTCATGAGAAAAACTATAAAGCTTCAACATAGGTGACATATAATCTCAACATTGATTCTTTCAATGTCTCTTTTCAAGCTAGAAGGAACATATTTAAGACGAATAACACATATTTTTTAGCAAAGAAAAACATTGCAAAGGCTTTTCAAAAGTCTATGATTATCTTTTCTTTTGCCTTTCCTTAGGTAGATTTACTTTAAAACATTTTGCACAATGCTTTGAATCTACACCACATATTTTAGCATCTCAAAGGTTGTCTAGCATTAAAGCAAAGCATGAGGCTAAGGTGTCCCCTCAAATTTAAAATGAGTTTTGTCCAGCCCATTAATGAGTCCCAAAAGAATTTTGGTCAACCTCTTAGTTTCTATGGGAGAAAAAATTGTGATGTGATTAGTAACAAATTGGCAATGGACTTTTTTCTACACCTTCCTTTGCATATAATCTTAAATCTCTTAGAATGCAATTATGTCATGCTCTTAACACAAAGCCCTTTTTTATGGCAATGACTTCTCATGGTTATAATTGCGATTCAAAATGAAATTTGGTAAGCCCCTCAATGAGTCTCATAAGGCTTTTGTCTAACATGGTTACTTACTATGGGGGGGAAAATTGGCACGTTTGGCAACAAATTGATAATGGATTTTTGCAAGTTCCTTTCTTTGGGTGGAATTTTCTCACGCCATATTGTAGACATATCAATACAAAGCCTTTGCTATTGCAATGATCTTTCATCTTTATAAGCAAAATCTACATGTCTGGTAATGATTTCTACAAGGTGCCATCTTTTTTTTGAAGTTGGCATGACTACCTACTCATGACAGGAGAATAAAAGAGAAAGGAGCCACCTTCTGTGGAATCTCATAGAAGAACTAGAGACGTGCCTTATGAGATGAAAATAGTGTGCTTAGTACTCTACCAGCTATGTGAAAATATGTCAATGAACATTAATGGCACAAGCACATCTATATACATTAGAACATATCATCATTTTTCTAGGTCCTTTCCAAAAAGTCATGGGACCATCTAGTGCAAATCGATGCCATAATCCACGTTGATAGGCATGTGATAAAATATGCTATCAAACAGTATTTGAGACCAGTAAGTCAAAGAGGACAAAATTCATGTGTATATGCTAGAATTGAGCCTACAAACATTACATATATGTGTAAACACTTGTGCGTGCAAACATGCATGCACACGGGAGTGCGCACGCGCATGCACACACACACACACACACACACACACACACACACACCCACCAAGATTAAAATAGAAAAAACATACCAAGATATTACAAAATTCAAAATGGTATGTAGAGAAAATGTAGAGACTACAATGCAACTACAAAATACGACGACCAAATGTGTGTCATGGGGTGAGATGGATTAAGATCTCCACCGTATGAATGTGTGCAAAATTCAGTGAACTTTCGTGCTTACTACTTGATCGATGGATAAATTTATCTCATGACATACCCACAAAACAATTAATGTGGATCACCACATATTTACGACAATTATGATGAACCTACATCCACAAAACATATTCCTTTTCCTTAGTACTAAAACATGATATGAATTTCGGATAGGGTTTTTTTGTTGTCTTGTTGCTTGAGATTGAAGCCCTTCCTTCTTAATTTTGATTTATTCTCTATTCTAAAGTTGTCTAGTTGGTATTTATAGATAACTTTCAAGGTTGCTTCGTTAAGTTTGCTTCTAAAAAAGTTACTGATGTTTCAAGCTTGATAAATTACCTCAGTTGTTTCAGTAGGGGTTAGTCTTGCATTAGAGGATGACTTAGTATTTGCTTTCTTTTAGGTTGCTTTTCCTTGACCTGGGTGGGTCTTATTATTATTTTTTGTCTTGGATATTTTTTCTTTTTCATTCCCTTTCTTATGCTATATATATACATATAGCCAGTGCAGTACCATTGAAGGATACGAAGGTAAGACCTATGGTTGATGTTCATGATAAACCTCTTGTATTGGAATACTTTTCAAAAGGGTTGCTGACGGCCTTGAAGAAAGCAAAAGTGAAGATTCTGGTAGAGTGCGTATTATGGATCCTTCAAACAATTATTGCACATCTTCTACCGAATAAGACCTTCAAAGTTTCTTTTTATTTAATATGCATCTATCTAACTTTGCAATGAATCTATTCTTTTTTCCCATCACCACCTTTTGCTAAGGAGTATAAATTCAAGTGCATTGTTTCTTGATTCCATGACATTTACAAAATTCATTGAATTCATCTAAAGTGTATCCACTTGTCATATCAAAGAATCCCAATATATTCTTTTCCACAAGAGCCTTTACTTTTCTGAAGCATTCAGTGCATCTAATTTTTTGCTTCTACTCAGTGCATCTATTTTCTAGGACAACCATCTATGACAGTAATGAATAAGACATTGTTCAAGAAATGTATTGAGGATAATCAAAAATATATAAATGGAATGTTTATGCTTCTAAACCATGGCATAGAATGAATACATCCCAAGTAAGAGATTGTTTATCTTGTTAATGTGAAACACTTATGTTCTCTTGGGCCTATGTCTTCAAACAACCTTAGCCTGGTGTTCAAAGAGTCTTTATTTACTAGAAGTCCAAGGTTGCAATATCCATATCAGCTGGATAACAAAGTGCTAGAGTGCAATGTGGCTTTGAAATCTATAGATATGCATATGTATGCTCGAGTGCAGAAGGGCATCGCCCATCATAGCCGCTTATTGTATTGTTGTCTATGCTCTTAATCACCCATATTTCCATTATCTTTAAAAGTTATCCTGCCTAAAATGTGTTGAAAAAGCTGTAACTCCAGGAAAATAAAATGAGCACGTCATTTATGGGAAAGGCTTACGTCAGTTTGATGTTTTTTAAAGGCAAAATCCTGCCTTAGTGTCAGTGTGCAATGAGCCTTATGCATCATGCTTATAACCATCTTTTGTCCTAGACAATAAAAATATATCCCTTTACTTATTTGGAGGTATTTGACTACATTCAATAGAATTTCAGATCCGTTTCTTTCCAAATAGTATGCCTCGATTGCATAAGAGCATGCTGCCATACACCTCTGCAAGAAAGTAAACCATCCATGAAATGATGAATGCAGCAGTTTGCACAAATATGTTGAATATAACCTTTCTTCCATTCTAATCATCGCATATCCTGTTACTTTAGACACATGTACCATCTATAACTTGTTCCTGTACCATCTTCATAAGCCCATGCAAGCATGGAACATTTCACCTATGACACCTCCTAAAGGGCTGCTCAAAGGTTCTGCATGCCTGTATATATAGGTGTCTCTTCAAAACTGGGCTCAAGGTCTGCATTCATGCAAAACTGCTTTTCAATCATACCAGCTCAACCACATCCATCAATGCACTCCAGGCTTTTCCTTTGCCCCCGCATATTTCCTTGGCTCCTCTATTGTACATTCGTCATCCAACTTGTCAGCACTTGTATCTAGATGAATCCAGAAACATTCCCAAACTCATCCTCTAAAAACACAACATAATGCAGTTTTAAGCTCATGATAGTCACTCACAAGGTTGAAAACCATAAACTCCAACAGTGGGTGTAGACCATAGTATAAAAATATGCTCTCACACATACAAATCCACACACCCACACATACTTGAACATCCATTTATACAAAGTCTTCGTACTGAGTTTCTGTCCGCACTCCGGAGGTGAAGGGCACACTTAGCCACGACAAAGGCTAGCACTAAAGGAGAAGGCTAATCAAAAGGTAGTCCAAAATCTCTTCATTCAAGCTACAACTGCTTGTGAAGTCTAAACGTTTTCATTTTAGTCTCTCCCCAATGAGCATCGAAATCTAAATCTAGCTGATAGGGCAACGCACCATTTAAGATAGAAAGAATTATCACAATACCAGCAAGCCGCAACTTGGACGAAAACTTCACAAGGTGAAATTTGCATGTTCGCTATTATGGCAGAAGCATATACCTAGATGAATCCAAGAACATTCCCAAACTCATCCTCTAAAAACACAACATAGTGCAGTTTCAATCTCATGATAGTCACTCACAAGGTTGAAAACCATAAACTCCATCATGCATAGCACGGACTAGCTACTATGACATCCCCACTGACGTCATCAGCGCCCAACAGTGGGTGTAGACCATAGTATAAAAATATGCTCTCATACAAATCCACACACCCACACATACTTGAGCATCCATTTATACAAAGTCTTCGTACTGAGTTTCTGTAGGCACTCTGGAGGTGAAGGGCATACTCAACCATGACAAAGGCTAGCACTAAAGGAGAAGGCTAATCAAAAGGTAGTTCAAAATCTCTTCATTCAAGCTACAACTGCTTGTGAAGTCTAAACGTTTTCATTTTAGTCTCTCCCCAACGAGCATCTAAATCTAAATCTAGCTGATAGGGCAACACACTATTTAAGATAGAAAGAATTATCACAATACCAACAAGCCGCAACTTGGACGAAAACTTCACAGGGTGAAATTTGCATGTCCGCTAATACAGCAAAAGCATATACCTAGATGAATCCAGGAACATTCCCAAACTCATCCTCTAAAAACACAACATAGTGCAGTTTCAATCTCATGATAGTCACTCACAAGGTTGAAAACCATAAACTCCATCATGCATAGCAGGGACTAGCTACTATGACATCCCCACTGACGTCATCCGCGCCCAACAGTGGGTGTAGACCATAGTATAAAAATATGCTCTCACACATACAAATCCACACACCCACACATACTTGAGCATCCATTTATACAAAGTCTTCGTACTGAGTTTCCGTCGGCACTCTGGAGGTGAAGGGCAGCCCACTCAGCCATGACGAAGGCTAGCACTAAAGGAGAAGGCTAATCAAAAGGTAAGTCCAAAATCTCTTCATTCAAGCTACAACTGCTTGTGAAGTCTAAATGTTTTCATTTTAGTCTCTCCCCAATGAGTATCTAAATCTAAATCTAGCTGATAGGGCAACGCACCATTTAAGATAGAAATAATTATCACAATACCAGTAGGCCGCAACTTGGACGAAAACTTCACAAGGTGAAATTTGCATGTCTGCTAATACGGCAGAAGCATATACCTAGATGAATCCAGGAACATTCCCAAACTCATCCTCTAAAAACACAACATAGTGCAGTTTCAATCTCATGATAGTCACTCACAAGGTTGAAAACCATAAACTCCATCATGCATAGCAGGGACTAGCTACTATGACATCCCCACTGACGTCATCAGTGCCCAATAGTGGATGTAGACCATAGTATATTTATGTGAGCACAAATAAAGAGTTACCCACCGTAAGCTCTGTTGGTTCAAAGATCATGGAGGATGAGGTGGTGATAGCACACACATGATAGGCACACCAAGTAGATCTAGATTGCTTGATGTGAAAGGTAAGTACATGTGCCTTTTATAGGCTGGCTGGACTTCTCTTCTCACACTCACACCCCTCACAGATGACGTCACATAGGACACCTTAGGCTACGAAATATCCCAACGAACCCCCCTTCGGAGCAAAGGTGGGATGACTAAGAGAAAACTAAAACAAGGTCTATCATGGTCCCCAGACTATGCCATGTTAGAGCTAGACATGGGTCCCATGCCAACTTAGAGGTTTAGTTTGAGCATGGTTCAGAGGTTGAACTAAGCAACCTCATGGCTTCAGTTTAAAACATGACTCAGAGGCTCCATGTCAAAGCATGGATGCATGACAACTCAGAGGTCTAGGAAACCAAGGCACCAATATCCTCGTAATTCTCTTCTAGGCCTGATTCATAGGAGCTCCATCCATAGCCATAAACATGTTTCTCCATAATTGTAGAGAAGGGGGAAGGGGCAGATTTGGAGATGGGAGAGAATAACAGAAGGAAGGGAGGAGAAGAGAGGAGAAGGGGAAGGAGAGAGGAAGAGAAAGAAGGATGAGGGGATAGACAGATAGTGAGAGGGAGGAGAGAGAGAGTGAGCGCATAGGCAGCAGGTAGCAGGAAGGAGGAGGGAGAGTAGATAGGATTAGATGTCACATCAAAAAAGATCCCTTGTACATGAGAGGATGGTACTTACATAGTACCTCCTTGGCCCTTTAGACCCCTCTATCTTGCAAACACCCCAAATACTAATTATCCTAACCCGCACTAACTTCACACACTTTTGGCCTTCATTACAACCATCCCTCCTCAAAAATAAATTTGTCCTCAAAATTGCAGGTGATGGTAAGACCCCAAGGCCCCATGCTGGTAAAACGAAGCATACTCCTGTTGGAAAGGTCACCTCCCCATCTGTAAGCCCCCAAATGAGGAGTGCGTGGGGGAGGGAGACCTAGGGCAGAATGTGCCCAAGAGAGAAGAAAAAGAGGGGGCTGCCACATGGGTAGCACCTCACAGGATTGCGACCTGCAGATGGCGTCAGCATGGCAAGCCATATGGCGAAGGTAGTGGGCAGGTAAAGGGCCTGCAACAGGCCTTGATGATGGCGCGGTACAAGCGGGTCAGGAAAGCAGGATGTACGAGATAGTACGGTGCAGGACACGTGGCTGGGAAGAGCCTGGCAGAGGGCAGAACCAGCAGGCCTGGTGGAGCACCAAATTGGGGCTGTCAATGGGCAGTAGGCATGCCTTATATAGGCTGGGCCCCTGCCTTGATTGGAGGGCCAAAGGCCCTAGAAGTGTGGGGCAAAAGGCCCCAGTTTTGGAGCCCTTAAAGGGCTGGTTGGGCTGAGCCAACCAGGTCGGTTGGGCCAGCCAACCTGGTCTGTCCAGTCGGCCAGATTGGGACAGACTGGTCGATATTTTTGCCATGCCTTGGGGCCTATAAATACAGAGGCTCTTGCCTCATTTCAGCATCCAGCAGTGCAGCTTCCAGCAGAGCAGAAAGGAGCAGCAGAGCACAACCCTTGGGGTCTACATCCAGAAGCTGAAGGAGTACCAGTGTTGCTGCAGACTTAGCTCAAGTGTGAGGCTGAGACCTTGGCTATCTTCTAGGGCAGCAAGGAGCTGAGGTCAAAGGACGGAAAGTCTACAGAAGCTCCAGGTGGAGCACGTGGGCTCGAGTCTAGAGATAGCCAGCTGATAGGAGAAGGACCTTGTGGTAAGATCAGAGGACCACACCATTGGTGGGACTCTGGATCTCTCTCTCTTGTATTGTGTCCGTAGTTTTGGACGGAAATATATATTTTGGTGGTTTCTCTATCTGGCCGGTTCATTGTCTATTGATGAGTCTGCACATCTATTGAATGCACATAAGTAAAGAAGTTTGTGATTCCACACCCACACCGCACACTATGTGAGCTCCTGGGCATTACTATAAGTCTTCCGTTGCGTGTACCCTCTGTTGGGTATTTTCTAACATGGTATCAGAGCCCAAGTAGGAGGCTCACAGGTGTGGGAGCTTGAAGGCAGGGACCTTGTTGAAGGACGACCCTGATTCAGAAGCTCTTGGGAATCGACTTCCACGACTGGAGGATTGTGCCCTTGCAAGGAGGGTGACTCAGGTTCAGCAGGTGCGTTCAAAATTTTGGTCTACTGAAATTAAGTTTGGTTGACTTTGCTATGTGGTATAAACAGAAGAGATGTCGACCTCTATAGCCTCTTCAGCCCCTGCTTTCCCTTCCTCCTCCCCCAGTTTTCTCTCTTTCACTATCCCTAACTTTGGAGAGTCTGGGAAACTGGACGGGACTAATTACCCGATTTGGAAAGTGAAGATCCGGAGTCATTTAGTGGCTCGGAAGTTGTGGAAGCTGACCACGGGAGTGGAGTCGAAGCCGGAGGACATGGTGGATATGAAAGGGGAGATAGTCATGGCAATAGACAGAGAGGAGCTCGAAGCTTGGGAAGACAGAGATGCCCATGCCCTGGCAATAATCATAGGGACTACGGCGGACTCCGCTCTTCTGCATATCCAGCTAGCCGAGACGTCAGTAGAGGCGTGGGTCACCCTGAAGGATCTGTATGAGACAGACAACACCTCCTGGATTGTGCTTCTTCAGCATCAACTCTACAATCTTGATATGAAAGAAGGAGATACGGTACATAGCCATTTGACGAAGGTCAAGGTGGTGAGGGATCAGCCGGCAGCAGTTGGTCAAAAGACAGACTCATGCCATTTGGCCTTGATGGTACTGAGGAGACTACCTCGGAGTTTCAAGAGCTTTGTTACGGCTGTGACAGCAGGACAGAGGACCAAACCTCTGACGTTTGAGGAGTTGGGTCCATTACTGCTACAGGAGGAAGCTCGGGAGAAGCTCTACAACGAGGACAAAGATGACAAGGCGATGTTGGCGAAGGATTCTGCTGGCAAAGGAAAGGGCAAGCCTAACGGTGGCAAGTCAAGAAAGACGACTCTGACGACGAGGGGAGTTCTAAGAGGAAGCAGAAAAAGAAGTGCTTCTACTGTGATACGCCAGGACATTTTGCAAAGGACTGCAGAAAGAAAAAGGCGGATCAGAAAAACAAAAAGGAATCTGACTCAGATTCAGAGGGAGAGGCCAAAGCAAATGTGGTAATCAAAGAGTTGTTCCTGGTGACATCACCGAGTGTTACCGAGGTCAGATATGTTGATCCAGAAATTACAGTGAGGATGTCTCACATAGAGATGTGGTTCGACGAGGAGTCAGATGCCTTTGTGAAGGTGAAGGACAGCATGGAGCGCTTGGTACCTTCCAGGTGCGTGGCTGTTGACACTGACACGAGGGTGGATTCCATGGAGGGCCCTGGGGTCTCATGGTTAGATGGATGCTGGAGTTCAGAAGGGGACAGTACAGGATTACACAAGCGCTTGGTGGGTGCCTCAATGAGAGTTTGCTTTCAGAGCGAACATTTAGGCAGTACAACAGTTTGGTATGTATTTGACATTCTGCATTTGAGCCTTTATAGCATGTTGTGGAGAGACTCTGCTCTTCATTTGTCTCAGGTGATACGAGATTGGAAGGAATTGGCCTTCTTCGAAGGCAGAAGGGGAAGTATTGTTGCTTCTTCAAATCTGGGACGCAGATTGCTGGAAGGTGACGGACAAAGAGTACTGAAGCCAGAAGAGTACCTGCTTGAGGACTCAGCAAGAGTTCATGGTCCAGGTTATCTGGAAATATTCACTGGTTGCAGACCTTGCCAAAGGAAGGACGGGTTGAAACAGACCCTCAGAGCATGGTGCATGGAAGACTCCAGGTTGTTCACTCATTATGAGGAGGATGACTGGAAGATCGTGACGGATGGATTGCTCGAGTTCAGAGGCGGGGATGTGACTGAAGGAGGTGGTACCAGGAGGTGCTACCAAAGATGGACCTGTGCACCAAGATGGTGTGCAAAAGCGGAACTGGACCCGGTGGAGCAGGAGCCACTGGATGAAAAGCCAGGAAAAGATTTCGACACCGAAAGGTTCCAGAGGACTACGACCAGGGAGTTACTAGAGCATCGTCATCGATGTGTTGGCATTGATGTGTCGGTGAGAGGGGGTGTTGGATGAGAGGGGGAAGAGTAGTGGAAGGAGAGCAAGAGAGAGTGAGAGTCAGAGTGACACAATAGTGCGGGTGTGAAGTGATGAGTGAGCCACACCACAAACTCACTTAAGTTTTATTAGGATTAGGTTTACCCTATGACTGTCTTAAG
Organism: Dipteris shenzhenensis; assembly: GCF_047967505.1. Classification (NCBI taxonomy): domain Eukaryota; kingdom Viridiplantae; phylum Streptophyta; class Polypodiopsida; order Gleicheniales; family Dipteridaceae; genus Dipteris; species Dipteris shenzhenensis. The sequence goes on from NC_141610.1 coordinate 13,067,897, forward strand.
ACAGTCATAGGTGTCCTATCTTTAATTCTTTAACTAAGGGTTGGCAATGTGCCTTTACCCCAACAACCTCCCACCTAAAGGCCAATGTGCCTAAAGGGGAGAAAAGAATAAAAATTACAGCAATATACAGTTACTGTATACAAGACCATAAAGTAAGAATGGTCTCATCCTAATCCCATGATGTGGCGGCAATGTGCAAACCGCTCTGTAGGCAAGCTCTTAGTGAGCAAATCTGCAGGATTATCATCAGTATGTACTTTCACAAGCTCAAGACGCTTGTCTTCCAGTACCTCCCTGATGAAATGATATTTCACTTCTATGTGCTTGGTCTTCTGATGAAAGACCGGATTCTTTGCCAACATGATAGCACTCTGACTATCACAATGCAAAACTGGCATATCTCCTGTAATGCCCAAATCTCCCACCAGCCGAGTAAGCCATATTGCTTCCTTGCAAGCCTCAGTGGCTGCAACATATTCAGCTTCTGTGGTTGACAGTGCAACGCATTTCTGCAACCGAGACACCCATGAGATAGCACCTCCTGCAAATGTGAAAATATAACCGGTAGTAGACTTCCGGTTATCTGCATTCCCTGCATAGTCTGAATCTGTAAAACCATGCACCAATGCATCCTGCCTACCATAGCATATGCACAAGTCTTTGGTACCTTTGAGATACCTCAAGACACCTTTCACTGCTTCCCAATGCCGCTTGCTTGGATTTGCCATATACCTGCTGATGACTCCCACCGCAAAAGCAATATCCGGACGAGTGGCAACCATGGCATACATCAAAGATCCAACTGCAGATGCATACGGAACCTTGGCCATTTCAGCTTTATCATCATCTGATCTGGGGCTGTCCTTACTGCTGAGTTTTAAATGTGGAGGCAACGGGGTACTAATGGACTTCCCCCCCTCCATTTTAAACCTCTGCAGTACTTTGTCAATATACTCTTTCTGTGACAGAAACAAAAGTCCCTTGGACCTGTCACGAGTAATACGCATGCCAAGAATATGATTTGCATCACCCAAGTCTTTCATGTCAAAAGACTTATGCAGTTGTTTCTTCAAAGCACTAATCTCATGCTGAGATTTACTGGCAATAAGCATGTCATCCACATATAGAATGAGTAGCATCAAACTGCCATCCTTTGCCCGTTTGGTGTATAAGCAATGATCGGTCTCACACCGAAGATACCCTTGGGACTGCATGAAGGCATCAAACTTCTTGTACCATTCTCTTGGTGCCTGCTTGAGTCCATACAAGCTCCTTTTGAGCTTACACACAAGCTGCTCTTTCCCTTTAACAGCATATCCCTCTGGCTGACTCATATAGATCTCATCATGGAGATCTCCGTGAAGAAAAGCTGTCTTCACATCCATCTGACATAAATCCATGTCATCATGAGCAACAAGAGCTAACACTGCTCTCAAAGTAGTCATCTTGACTACAGGGGAAAAAATCTCATCAAAATCAATGCCCTTCTCCTGCTTAAATCCCTTGGCAACCAATCTGGCCTTATACCGAGGTAAAGCATTTGAATCCACTTTGACTTTGTAAACCCACTTGCATGGCAAAACCTTTCTGCCTGCAGGTAACTGCACCAAGTCCCATGTATCATTCTGAAGTAGAGAGTCCATTTCTGACTGCATGGCTTTCTCCCACTTCTTTTTCTCTGCTCTTCCCATAGCTTCCTTGAAGCTGGAAGGCTCACCACAATCTGTCAGCATGATAAAATCAGCCACATTATTGGCTCCTGGAACAAACCTGGCAGGAGGCCGTTGTGTACGGGTGCTCCTCCTCACAAAATGTTCCTGATTAGGCTGCTGTCCAGCCTGTTCTTCATGCATGACAGGTGGCTGTACCACCATATCTGGCTGTTCTACAGCCCCATCTGTTGGCACATCCAGTGGTGCATCATTGGCAAAATTATCTGGCTGATTTTCAGCCTGTATACCCTCTTGAACAGGGTGATCTGCAGCAGGCTGCTGCTGCATACAAATGGGCATTCTTTGCTGTCCAACATCATCATAAATAACCCTCCTGTATTCTACAGGTTGCACGGGTTCCTTGTGTACACTATCTTCTTTAAAGATGACATCATTGCTGCGTATAATCTTCCGTTTAACGGGATCCCATAACCTGTACCCCATTTCACCTTCATCACCATATCCCATAAAGATGCATCTGATAGACTTTGGATCTAGTTTGGTGCGGAGATCTTTGCGTACATGAGCAAAGCACTCGCAGCCAAATACCCGTAAGTGCTTGTATGAGGGTGGCTTGCCAGACCACACCTCCTCTGGCACTTTCAACTCCAAAGCCTTATTTGGTGACCTGTTAATAATGTGAACTGCTGTTTGCACGGCTTCTGCCCAAAAGCCATGGGGTAATGCAGCATAAGACAACATACATCGAACCTTCTCCTGAATAGTTCGATTCATCCGCTCACTTGCACCATTTTGAGATGCATTATGAGGGGCTGTGAGTTCCTGTTTGATGCCCTTAGCTTGGCAAAACTGCACAAAAGCATGTGACACATACTCACCCCCATTATCGGATCTGAGGCATTTCAGCCTACGACCTGTCCGATTTTCAACCTGAGCGACAAACCTCTTGAAAGCATTTAGGGCATCTCCCTTATGCTTCAAGAAATAGACCCACACCTTACGTGTGGCATCATCAATGAAAGTAATAAAATATTTGGCACCCCCTAGTGATAACTGTGGCATCTCACACAAATCAGTGTGCACTAGATCAAGTGGTGCTCTATTCTGGGGAGTTCTCCTCTTATGAGGAGTCACAGAATGCTTGCCAAAAATACAATGATCACAAGTAGGCAAATCTGAAAAAGAGAGAGGCGGCAGATAACCCAAACGTGACAGTTCTTGCATTCCCTTAACAGACATGTGTCCCAACCGGCTATGCCACAATGAAACCTTTGGCAGCTCGGTTATGGCAACAACATGATTACCCACACTGGAAACATAAAGAGGGTACAAGGTATCACTCTTAAAACCCTCAGCCACTACAGTATGGCCATCAGTAATCACCCATTTGGAATCTCCAAATGTGGTGTGGTAACCACCGTCATCCAATAAGCCAGTGCTAATCAGATTTTTCTTGATTTGCGGCACATGGCGAACACCATCAAGCATAAATGACTGTCCATCAGGAAGTACTATCTGTATACTGCCAATCCCTGCAATCTGACATGCATAGTTGTTCCCAAGATGAACAACTCCATGAGTACCTGTGTAGGAAGTAAACCACTCCCTATGAGGTGTAACATGAAAAGAGGCACCTGAATCCAAGAGCCAGGTGTGCATGTCATGGCCATCAATAACCAAAGCATGTGCTATTACAGCAGAAGAGCATAAAACATCATGTATGTCACTGTCACTGTCCTCTGCTGCAACATTCACTGCATCCAAGTCAACTATCTTGGCCTTGCCTTTGCCTTTGCTTGCATTTCTTGCATCTTGTGTTTCAGCCTTCTTGGCTTTCTGATCCCGTATGAACTTGAAGCACTTCGACTTCACATGTCCCTTCTTGCCACAATAAAAGCATTCAATGTCCTTTTTGCCACGGGACTGACTGCGGGATTTGGACTTACTAGCAGATCTCCCCTTCTGCTAAGTCCTGCCTCTATCCTGTACCTGCAAAGCATTTGAAGACTTGCTGCCCGCATTATTCTTCCTGCTCATCTCCTCCATAAGGAGAGAGCTCTCTACATCAGCATAAATAAGAGTGGCATTTGAGTTTGACAGGGTGGTCTTGAAAGTGTCCCAACTCTCAGGAAGAGTACACAACAAGAAAGTAGCCTTGAACTCCTCATCAAGGTTCAACCCCTGTGCAATCAGCTGTGTAAAGATAGCATTGAACTCACTCAAGTGTGAGGTCATAGCTGTACCTTCCTTCATGCGAAGATCGACCAGCTTCTTCAGCCAATAAACCTTACTGGCTGAGCTCTTTTGGGCATACAGTTCTTCTAGTCTTTGCCATAGACCATAAGAGGTCTTTTCAGCCTGTACATTGAACACAAGAGTGTCTGAAATAGTGAGCATGATAGCTGCCCTCGCAGACAGATCAAGCTCTTCCCAATCATCAGCTGCCATATCAGATGGCTTGACACCCTTTACCCTTATGGGCTTAGCAATCTTCTTTAATAGAAGAACATTCAAGCACTGTTCTGCCCATAATGCATAGTTATGTGCTCCTTCCAGTTTCTTTATGTTCAGAATTGAAGAATCACCTCCTCCTGATGCCATATCAGATGAGGAAAGTACCTGACTCCCTGGAAGTAAAAAGACTGAATAAAAAAGTTCTGATTTCTCAGAAAAGCCTGCTCTATTCAAGAGCCAGAAGCACTCTCAAAGGTGCTGTTTTTACTGTCAGTAAAATCTGCAGCAAAACAGTAAATGTCCCTGCAAATACTGTACCTTCTGACAAACTGTTCTGAGCTCAAAAAGGCATAAAAACAGTAATTTCAGACTGCTGCTGCTGCTCAACAAGAGCTTAACAGTGCATACTTATCTGACAAAACCACCAACACTGCTGTAAACACTGCTGTAAACACTGTACTGATCACTTCTCCCACCTCAGATGAGGTATGTCACTGACTCAAATTGCAGAAATCACTTGACAAACACCCAAAAAACAGTAAATGACCCTTCAGCCTGTCACAAAACCTGCAACAGTAAATGGGATAAATCCCAAGCAATCACCCTTATACCAAGGGGAGAAAATGCATCTGAAGATCTCTGTCGGTAACCCAAGTGCTGTCAAACAAAGTCTGGGCAAAAGCCCCTTGATCTGACACCTGAATCAAGTGGAGAACACCTCAACACTGAGGTAGCATGCAATATGAAATCTCTCTGACACTTGTACCTGACAATGTGTAATGCATAGGCTGCCCCTGTGTACTCAGTAACAACACAACTCACAACGTACAGACACCAAGAAGAAAATCTTTTGAGCACTGTCAACGATGGGCAGTTAGGGACCGAGTAAACTCGATGCGCCCTGACCAAGCGTGGCTCAACTGAGATTTTCAGAGTGTGTACAAAGAATGTGACCTGCAACAAATGTCACCAAATGCACTGCGGAAATAAAGCAAATGTGTGCTCCTTGGCTACACAGGCTACACACTGCCTCAAGGCATATACTGCAAACACATCCAGGCAAAAGCCCTCTGAAATGGTCACCCAAAACTGAGAATTGCACTCAGTAAATGCATAGAAGCTTCTGCAAAACAAGCATCTGACCTTCCTGAAGGACAAGTAACTGCGCAAACACCACCGCTATGGCACAAGTCACCTCAAGCGTGAGTGACACGAGAGTACCTGCTGTACCTCAACAAATGCACAGTATACAGCTGAAATGCTTCAGGAATGCATCGGAATGCTTCATGTACTGCGTGTACATGCACAAAGCAGAGTGCTTCAGCACTATTTCTCTTCCAACAAAAAATGTGTCTGCTGTATTTCTGTCCTTGCAGCAGCACGCTTCCCAAAAAAAAAAAATTTTCGACCTGCTGTAGGCACACTTCCAAAAAAAAAACGAGTCTCTGCCTGGCTCCCTACGCGCGCACACGCACGTCGAAGGAGATCCAGCTTCCTGGGTGAAGGACTGTCGTCCGTACAGTTGTACGGCAGTCCGTACGACTGTACAGACAGCCCGTACGGTTGTAGTAGGACTAGCTGCACACAGCAGCTATGCAGCTGCCTGATGCAGCGTCGAAATGCTGCATACAGCGGCTGCTGTACAGCTGCAACAGATGACGCCCGCGCCCGCGACGCCGCCCTGCAGCCCGCAAAACAAAAAAAAACGCCGCCGCCGTACGCTGGTCCGCTGTGCAGCCTGCGAAAAAAACGCCGCCGTACGATGGCGAGCCCGTACCCTGCCTTCGCAATGCGCTGCCACAGTCCGTCGTCCTGCGCGATATCCGTCGCAGTCCGTCCGTACGGATGTACGGACGACGTACGGCCGTACAGATCTGTCCGTACGTCCGTACGGAAGGGGTAGCCCAGGAAGAGGAGGCTTGGGAGGGGAGGCTCTGATACCAGTTGAGAGGGGGAAGAGTAGTGGAAGGAGAGCAAGAGAGAGTGAGAGTCAGAGTGACACAATAGTGCGGGTGTGAAGTGATGAGTGAGCCACACCACAAACTCACTTAAGTTTTATTAGGATTAGGTTTACCCTATGACTGTCTTAAGACAGTCATAGGTGTCCTATCTTTAATTCTTTAACTAAGGGTTGGCAATGTGCCTTTACCTCAACATTGGAAAGGTCACCTCCCCATCTGTAAGCCCCCAAATGAGGAGTGCGTGGGGGAGGGAGACCTACGGCAAGATGTGCCCAAGAGAGAAGAAAGAGGGGGCTGCCACATGGGCAGCACCTCACAGGATTGCGACCTGCAGATGGCGTCAGCATGGCAAGCCATATGGCGAGGGTAGTGGGCAGGTAAAGGGCCTGCAACAGACCCTGATGATGGCGCGGTACAGGCGGGTCAGGACAGCAGGATGTACGGGACAGTACAGCGCAGGACACGTGGCTGGGAAGAGCCTGGCAGAGGGCAGAACCAGCAGGCCTGGTGGACCACCAAATTGGGGCTGTCAGTGGGCAGTAGGCATGCCTTATATAGGCTGGGCCCCTGCCTTGATTGGAGGGCCAAAGGCCCTAGAAGTGTGGGGCAAAAGGCCCCGGTTTTGGAGCCCTTAAAGGGCTGGTTGGGCTGAGCCAACCAGGTCGGTTGGGCCAGCCAACCTGGTCTGTCAGTCGGCCAGATTGGGACAGACTGGTCGGTATTTTTGCCATGCCTTGGGGCCTATAAATACAGAGGCTCTTGCCTCATTTCAGCATCCAGCAGTGCAGCTTTCAGCAGAGCAGAAAGGAGCAGCAGAGCACAACCCTTGGGGCCTACATCCAGAAGCTGAAGGAGTACCAGTGTTGCTGCAGACTTAGCTCAAGTGTGAGGCTGAGACCTTGGCTGTCTTCTAGGGCAGCAAGGAGCTGAGGTCAAAGGACGGAAAGTCTACAGAAGCTCCAGGTGGAGCACGCGGGCTCGAGTCTAGAGATAGCCAGCTGATAGGAGAAGGACCTTGTGGTAAGATCAGAGGACCACACCATTGGTGGGACTCTGGATCTATCTCTCTTGTATTGTGTCCATAGTTTTGGACGGAAATATATATTTTGGTGGTTTCTCTATCTGGTTGGTTCATTGTCTATTGATGAGTCTGCACATCTATTGAATGCACATAAGTAAAGAAAATTGTGATTCCACACCCACACCGCACACTGTGTGAGCTCCTGGGCATTACTATAAGTCTTCCGCTGCGTGTACCCTTGCGTGTACCCTCTGTTGGGTATTTTCTAACAACTCCATGGATGCCACCAGGATCAAAAGGGAAAGTGATATTTCCTTGTGCCTTGAGTGTTGTGGCAACTCCAAGATCATGTGGGTGGTAATCCATCCTGGCACGATCATCATCCGAAAGCTTCATAATCACAGAAGTTTTGGATGTTCCCATGGTGGTTGTTTTGCACACCCCATTGTGCCTTGCTGCCCACTCGTCTCCACATGGGAAGCATTCATGGCTATGCCATATACCCCATTTGATAGCTTCAATGAACTGTCTTGGCATTGCATCTTTAATCATGCTATCCTTACCAAATGGGAAGGACTGGAATTCCCCATCATAGCTGCTGTATTTGCGTTCAAACAGCTCCAAAATTGTCTCTAATCCTTCAGCATGCCATGGGCTCACATATAAGACAGCATAGGGCTGTAATACTTGGATGCTGGAATACATATCCATCAAATGTCTTGCCGAGAAACTGTATGTGCTGAAACATGGTACGTCTAGCCTCCAAACAGCCACAAAATCTGAAAGAGGAAAGTCAGGCCTACTAGGAGTCATGTAAGCACGGTCCCACCACATATCCTTGTCATTTACCTCAGGCCAAAAAGAGGAAGCTGTCCATGTCAATGCTGTAGCAAGAAGACAGCATAAACATGCACAAGTCCCAAAAGCAATCAGCCATGTGAGTCCCAAAATGCATGTGCTGACCCATAGTCTAGAAAATGCTTTCCATATTGATTGCATCTGAGCACCATTGAACAAGTCATCTCTGCCATAATCCTCGAATACCATTAACCAAGATCCAATCAAGCACTCTAATGAGTACTCCTCCTTTCTTGAAGGTGAGGCATGAACTTGCATATGTTGATGTTCAAGATGTGCTGCAACTAAATCTGTAACAAAATTACCATTCACTGGCTGCATGCTTCTGGCCATATTCCCAAACAACACCAACAGGTTGCATGTAACATGAACATTAAAATTGGACTGACAAGGCCTAGCCATACATTCTCGTGCAATCATTCTGTTCCAAGTGGCTCCTTCAAGCTCAGTTAGTTCTCTTGCAAAGCTGCCTCTGCTTAAGACCTCCATACAAGGGACAATTCCCAAGATTGATATCATTGTAGGGTTTCCAATCAGCTGATAAATGAGGTTCCATAAATCCTCATTGTGAATGGACTGAAATAGTGGCATGTACATAAGGTTGTGTAATACATTGCCCCTTAAAGATGATTGCATCAAAAATTTCAGTTCCATAGCCGAAATGCTCAAATCTGACAGTAAAGTGGACCCATTTCCATCCAAGCCTGCAAATCTCTCTGTCAAGCGACCAATCATTTCAATAACATGATTCCCATCTGTGATGGCATTTTGCAGATGGCCATGAGTGGACTGGCAAGCAAATGGGTTGTCTTCCTATGATACCTAGAGAGGGGAGGGGGAAAGTTGGAGGGGAGGGTAAATGCACGTGTCTAAGCACAATCCTCAAGGGGGGGGTTGACTGGAATAACTGCGTGCAATATAAAGCATCATGATGCCCCGAAAATAAATATGCCAACATTGGCCCAAAACCCACAGCATCACGCTGCATTAGGGCTGCAATCATAGCAGCTGAATCTTGGGGGTTCACTTGCTGACTCATCTCTGCCACTTGCTGGACAAAGAATGTCTTCATGTATTTCTGAATTTCCAGCTCATTGGCTACTGATATATGCATGCCAAGATCCGTCAATCTGAAAATCATTTTCCAGATATCACCCACATAGGTTTGTTCAGCCACCCTGCCATGATGCATTGAAGACAAATTATCTAGGTAGGTCCATATAAGCATACTACAGGTTCGACAAGTGTCCCACTTGTCCCGCAACCCAATGTGTGTGTTGGGAATATAGCATCCATCCCCATAAATTTGTCCAGGCTGCATTTGCTGTGGACTAGACTCCTTGTAGAGCCTCATATACTTGGATGAATCCAAGAACATTCCCAAACTCATCCTCTAAAAACACAACATAGTGCAGTTTCAATCTCATGATAGTCACTCACAAGGTTGAAAACCATAAACTCCATCATGCATAGCAGGGACTAGCTACTATGACATCCCCAGTGACGTCATCAGCGCCCAACAGTGGGTGTAGACCATAGTATAAAAATATGCTCTCACACATACAAATCCACACACCCACACATACTTGAGCATCCATTTATACAAAGTCTTCGTACTGAGTTTCTGTCGGCACTCCGGAGGTGAAGGGCAGACTCAGCCATGATGAAGGCTAGCACTAAAGGAGAAGGCTAATCAAAAGGTAGTCCAAAATCTCTTCATTCAAGCTACAACTGCTTGTGAAGTCTAAACATTTTCATTTTAGTCTCTCCCCAACGAGCATCTAAATCTAAATCTAAATCCTTGTAGAGCCTCATGTTTTGTCTGCCTGAGATTGAGGCCAACTTCTCCCATAGGCATTGTGCTGAAACATATCTGAGAAATAAATGCTAGAGGGATGGGCTTTCCCAAAAGCATCTTGCATATTTGCATTATCACGTGCATGGTCTTCTATTCTTTCTTCCTTCGTAGAGACCAGACAATGCTCTATACTCAACTCCTCAAAGTTTGCATGCCTAAAAGTAGCAATTGTAAGCACATCCACATCCTTACCTTGCTGGTCAACATATCCATCTTGATTTTGCTCACCATCATTTGATTCCTCAACAATCTTTTCACTGATCAAGCCTTCATTGACATTCTTATGTTGGCTTATTCCATCACCCTGCATACATGCATTTCTTCCATTAGTATGCTGAACTGTAAGAGCACCATCTAGGGCATTATATTGTTCCTGCAAACTGCAATAACAGTCCATGTTTTGCTGTGAAGCAGCCATTCTCTTGCTAATAGATCAAGTGACCCTGCACACTGACAAGTGACACATCTAACTAGGCCACATTCACACCAACAGTGAAGGACTCTTGTAGGCCTAGTGTTCCCAGGCTACGAAATATCCCAACAAGCTCAAGCACCTTATATGTCCTTATCTGTCAAAGCGCTTCAGGTATTTCCTTCGCCCTTGCATGTTTTCTCAGCTTCTCTACTCTATATGCATTACCCCATCTGCCAGCACTTGCATAGATATTTTCTATGAGCACAAATGAAGCAGCGGATTCAGGATTCATCTGAGCAAGCTGCTGAAAGCATGCGTGTCCTAGTTCTGCTTTGCCATAAGTTTTGCAGGAACTGAGTAAAGCTGTCCACATTTCTTCTGATGGAGGAGACCACAAAGTTTCAAGAAATTCCTCTGCCTCATCTAAATGTCCGGACCTTGCAAGAAGATCAACCATGCAGGCATACTGTTCTATTGTTGATGCAATGCCATATTCATTTCGCATTATGTTAAAATATTCCTGGCCCTTGAATAATAGGTTGGTATGGCTGCATGCATTCAGAAGGGAGGTGAATGTAACAGCATCTGGCTTCACACCATGATCTTTCATGTCCTCAAAACATAGTGCAGCCATGTTTATCTCATAGTTTACGCCACATCCTTTTATGATTGCGGTCCATGACACAACATCTCGCATTTGTAGCTTGTCCAAGACGTCCTGTGCCTCTGACAGTGAGCCACATTTAGCATACATATTGACCAAAGTGTTGCCGATGGAAACATCTCTTTCAAATCCCTTTCGTATAATCTCAGCATGTATTTCTCGGCCCTTGCCTATGGCTCCCATGCTTCCACAAGCTTTCAAGACACACACAAACGTGACAGCATTCGGAGAGACACCCTCCAGTTGCATCTGTTCAAAATATTTCAAGGCTTTCTGACCAGGCCCATGTTCAGCATATCCTGCTATTAGTGCAGTCCAGGACACGACATCTCGAACTGGAAGCTTGTCAAAGACTACTTGTGCCTCTGGAAGTGAGCCACATTTGGCATACATGTCAACCAACGTGTTTCCAACAGAAACATCACTTCCAAATGCCTTTCGTGGCATTGTGGCATGTATTTCTCGGCCCTTGCCTATGGCTCCCATGCTGCCACAAGCTTTCAAGACACAAACAAACGTAACAGCATTGGGACAGACACCCACATGTTCCATCTGTTCAAAACAATTCAGTGCTTCCTGACCAGGTCCATGTTCAGCATATCCTGCAATTATTGTGGTCCATGACACAACATCTCGAACTGGAAGTTTGTCGAAAACTTCCCGAGCCTCTGTAAGTGAGCAACATTTCGCGTACATGTCCACTAAACTATTGCCAATACAAAGATCTCTTTCAAATCCCATTCGTGCAATCTCAGCATGTATTTCTCTGCCCTTGCCAATGGCTCGAATGATGCCACAAGCTTTCAAGATGCAAACAAACGTGATAGCATCTGGCGACATGCCCTTCAATTGCATCTGTTCAAAGCATTCCAGTGCTTCTTGAACAGGTCCATGTTCGACCAATCCTACGATTAGTGCATTCCAAGTCACAACATTTTGAACTGGCAGTTTGTCAAAGGCTTCCTGCGACTCAGAAAGTGAGCCACATTTGGCATACATGTCAACCAAAGTGCTGCCAACAAAGGTATCCCTTTCAAATCCCTTTTGTGCAATCTCGACATGAATTTCTCGACCTCTTTCAACATCTTTCAGCCTCACGCAAGCTTTTAGCAAGGCTATAATCGTATAGCTGCTAGGACGTACACTATCCTCTTGCATTTTCTGGTACAACTTCAGAGCATGCCGCAACTGCCCACATTGGGCGTATCCTGAGATGAGAGAAGTCCAGGAATGCTCACTGCGATGACTCAACCTCTCAAAAACCTGCTGAGCATCAGACACACTTCCACATTCAACAAACATTGGCACAATGTAGTTCCCAACAGCTCTATGAGTTTCAAGTCCATAATTGCAAATGAAGGCATGCACACGCTTGGCGTATGCTAAATTTTTCCTTTTCCTGGAATTCTGCAAGGTGCAAATTAAGTCATCAAACGAAGGCAGCTCATTGATGTGGTCGAAAATACATAGTGTGTCATCTAAGCTCAGCATCTCCCAATTATTGCCCTCTCGTGGTTGATGTGCCTCCACTTGTACAGAAGACCTAAAGCTGCTAACTCTTAGGCCTGTTGTTTGCCGACCAGATGTTTTATTCCCATTGACTCCCTGGCTTCCCGCTTTATGAGTGTCCTTGCCTCAATTCAATGGCTGCGTAGCACCCCTCAGAGTTATTATGCCTGAAATCTGGAGTTTGGGTTTCTGTTAAATTTCCCGGGACTCCTCACACGATGTGAATTAGGTGAATAGTTCTGCAGCTTCAGCTTAACCCATTGGTCACAGTGCCATATTTCTGCTCTCCCAGGACTGAGAAAGATCCGCGAAGTACTCTTCCCGTAAGCGCTCTGAACACATCCTGCGATCCTTATGTGCGAGCATATTCGAAAGTGAAAAAAAAGGTCTGACCGAATGACAAACCTGAAATCAAACTAAGGTCCCTGCTCCTGCTCCCCAACCCAACAGCTCTTGCATTGCTCTGTTTACAGCAGGCAGCCTAGGTTGCAAGGTGGTGCTCAAAATGAAGCGGCCTCAACGGGGCCAATTTTGCAACTGAAGGAGCATGGGTGTTTGTGGGGGGGGTTTGTCAAAACAGTCAAACAAAGAGGACCAAGAAGTACTCAGCTTTGACTCTTTGTTTGACCAAGAAGGTGTTTTATAATACTCAGCTTGGACTGTTGCTTTCGTACATGGTCTTTGCCAATTCGTAGGGAAGAAGGCGGCTATAGTTGTGTAATTGTTCTTTAGAGGATGTAAGGCATCTCTTCTAAGTCAGCTTGGACTCTTGCTTTCATGCGTTTTGCGTACATGGTCTTTGTCAATTCGTAGGAAAGAAGGCGGCTATGGTTGTGTAATTGTTCTTTAGAGGATGTAAGGCATCTCTTCTAAGGCTATCTAATTGCCAAGCTTGTTTATGGAGGTATGGGCGAAAGGGCAGGCCTCATGCCAAGTTTTTCTTGCAAGACTATATATGGGTCCTTATTGGGGATTCCTGGGTGGTTCCAGGGTGCTAGTAGAAGGGTGGGCATGATGTCGAGTTTTTCTTGCAAGATTACATGGAGAGTGGTCCTTATGAGCGTTTCACATCCAGTGTAGCTATGATGTGGCCCCCTCTTAGAGTCTATGGGAACAAGCTGTTGGAGTATAGTGACTGTGTTGGCCCCTTTGAAGAGGACATTGTTTGGATATGAGTATTGCATTACCAAGTAAAAAGTTTGCTTGTAGTTTTTTGTGTGACCGCCCCCTTAATATAACTTACCCTTAAAAAAAATAAACTAAAAATAAAAAAAATTCCATCGCGAACACACGTACATATTTTTGGTGAAAAATTCACACGTGTTCGGTTCTTCCATGCCATCAGAGACACGTTCTATAGTAGACACAACACTAGTCCTTGAATCCTTCCAGTGCAAATAAGGCCGTCTCTCATTGTTGCAATCATTCTAAGTTTCCATCTTCAAAACTTCCTCTCACTAAGAGTTTGAGATGCTATTTGCTGTCACGCACCTCGCTCCTCTCGTTTGACTGACTCAAATGCAATTATCTGTAACCAAATGTTGGCTACTCGGGGATAGATTACCTCCATGGACGGGCTTCCATATACGTATCAATCATAAAGGGTTTTTTAAACAGGCAATGAAAACTTTACATGGATAAACTTATAAATTATAAATTGCACATATGCAAATCTAGGATGAGGACTGAGGTGAAAGTTGAACATCTTCTAAAAATCTAAATGAAGGTAAATTATGCACTAGTGGTATCCAGATTTGAAGAGGACAGCCGAAAACTCACAACACCTGGCCGAATCGTCTTGGTTAGCACCTCTTCCATCCATTTTTCTTCGACATGAGATCATCTTTGCTTTCAATAAAGAAATCTAAAGTTCCATCATTACCTTTCTGACGGTTGCTACCAAGCACAAAAGCATTAGAAGTCGCATGAAGGTCTTTGCATGCAAATATATTCAGATATAAGCAATAGATCATATGTTGGATGGTTGGGATGGAAACATCTTACAATATAATGTAAATAGAATGCTCTCAATTCGCTTCAAAAGCTTGCCCTCTCATTCTTTCACATAGCTAGCGGAAAACCAAACAAAAGCCCCATCTAGCGCTTGAGATCCCTACCGAAGGGCAACATCTAATCCGAGCGTTGTGGGCTGCAACAATGAATGGGTCAAATGATATATATGGGATATGCATATTGGTGACTTAAGGCATCTTCTTTTTATAGGAATAAGTTCATCTAGGACATGCATCTATTTATGTATATCATTCAGTCATGTGTAGTAAATTTTGGACTCATGTATATCATTCAGTCTTGAGTGTGAATTTTTGGATTTTTTTTCGTAATTAAATGACATAGTGACTTCTATGATTTCAGGTGCACAATTGACCGAGATCTAGCCAATTGTTCAGTATTAAGCAAGGGATTCGAAGCCTGTAGCTCGATAGAATAAGATTTTAATTCTTCATTGTTGCATTGATAAGATGGCGTTATCAACAAGTACTGAAGAATCAACGAATCAAAAGAAGTTCTCTTGGAAGGTTATTCAGAAGTCTCTTAATGAAAAGTGAGAGATCTCAACAATGGAAGCGGAATGGAAGAGGGTGAGAGAAAGGGAGAGCCAGAAGAGAGAGCCATGCAAGTTTTGGTGGGTGCAGAACACCCTAATCTTCTATGTCTTCCAGATCTATATGTGTTTGAGTATTGTACATAATCGAGGTTAAGGTATAGTGGCCTTTAACCCCCACAACCTCCCACTTAAAGGCCAATGTGCCTTTAAGGGAGAACAACCAGTGGACATACTATCCAATGCCCATCAATACATGACAATACTCAAATCACTGACTAGGTAGACTCTTCATCAGCATATCTATAGGGCTATCATCTATGAACCTTGACAAGCTCTATGCGCTTGTCCTTCAGTACCTCCCTGATGAAATGGTACCTGACCTCAATGTGTTTGGTCTTTGCATGAAAGACCAGATTTCGTGCTAGTTGAATAGCACTCATGGAATCACTATGCAATGTTGCTACACTTGTAAATCTCCCACTAGTCGATCAAGCCATATAGCCTCCTTGCAACCCTCTGTGGTTGCAACATACTCGGCCTCTGTGGTAGACAAAGCAATGCACTTCTGCCCAACACATGATATCAAAGAAATGTTGCATAGACAAGGTATTTGTGTAGATCCGCTCCAGCCAAGCCTTCATCCTGTGGTATAGTCCCAAACCAATATCTTTTTACCCTTCAGCCCAACTAAAGCCATAGAACTCTATATAGTTCTTATATATATATCGTGTATGTGTGTCTGTGTGTGTGTGCGTGTGCATGTGCACGTGCGTGCGTGCATGTGTGTGTGTGTAGTTTAAAAGAAGAAGTTTCATATGGCAGATTGCAAGATTGCAGCCACTCCCATGGAACAGAGTTTGAAACTTACAAAATATTTAAAAAAGCTTACAATCAATGACAAGTACTATCAGTAGCTCATTAGATCTCTCATATATCTGACTATCATGCGAGCCATATATATGTTAATATGCACTAAGTTCACTTGCACAGTTTATGGAAAATCCAACAAAGTCTCACTAGAATGTAGCCAAAAGAGCCTTGAGATACATTAGAGGTACAACATAGTTTGGAATAGAATATAGAGGAAGTCATCCAAGGTTGCATGGATACTATGATAGTGACTATGCTGGAGATCATGAGACCAAGAGATCCACTGGATATGCATTTTTCCTTGGTCAAGGTGCTATATCATGGTTGTCCAATGGCTTAGAAGACTATTGTTAGAAACAGACTACTTTGATGAATCAAAGCCAACAACAATATATTGTGATAATCAATTGGCTCAAGCATTGGCCAAGAATCTAGTATATCACTCCATGACAAAGCACATTTATGTCACAAAGCACTTCATCAGAGAAAGAGTGTTACTTGGTGACATCACACTGTAGCATTGTGATAGTAGAGAAAATGTTGCGTACATCTTTACCAAACCACTTGGCAAAGAGCTTTTTGAGAAGCACTGACAAGCTCTTGGTTTGACGCAGAGGAAGGACATTCCCATTAAAGGGGTGTGATGGAATGTAATGCTCAATCCTTCTTTGATTCCCCAGAATCATCATCTTGAGGGAAGGCCTACTTCATGATGTTGATCTTGAGGGAAGGTGTTAAGAAACAATGCTCAACATCATGTGATCATATGTGCATAGCACTAACCCAATAGAGTGCTATAAAGGAAAAGGTTAGATGCCCTACCCTAACCCTAAAAGGGTCTGTATATATTCTACAATTTCAACTAAATCTAGTGTACAATTAGTCATTTCTAGTGTGCTCTCTAGCTGTGCCCTCTCTCCTCATCTCTACTCTTCTCCTCTCCCCTCTTCACATTTTGTCATTAGTGAACTCCCTAAGCCCTCTATGCTCGAGCTACTCTATTACTATGCAAAGATACTCTGCGAGTTGGAAAAACCATAAGTAGCCACACTACCGAGGCAACAGTGATGCAGAACAACATAGATGATCTATGTAAAGATATACTTACAAAGTGGCAAGGGAGAGTTGCACCCATTTGGCAATATATGACTTATTTTGTCCAATGCTATCGGTCGCTAAGTTATGGGGTTAATGGATTGTCTAACTGATTTGGGCATCGGCTCCCCTTGAGCAATGGCAAACGTTTAGCCCCTTCGCTCCTCCATCTCCAGGCTCATTGTCCTCTTGAGTTCCTACCCTTGATAAGGTTTCACCCTCATCTACACTAGGTCCATCCATTGTGCCTCCTCAATGATGCCACAATCCTATGTGACAACCCTATGAATTCAACCGAGAGAGAGAGAGAGAGAGAGAGAGAGAGAGAGAGAGAGAGAGAGAGAGAGAGAGAGAGAGAAAGAGAGAGAGAAGTTGAGAGTGCAATAAGGGACACAAATAATGCACCTGGCCATGAGACAGAGTTAGATATATGGATAGAGAGAGAGAGAGAGAGAGAGAGAGAGAGAGAGAGAGAGAGAGAACAGTTAGGGACACAAAGGGAGGAAAAGAGACAGAGGGAGGGGGAGGGAAAGATGGAGATGGAGACGAGGACAAAGAGAGGGAGATGGAGAGTGGGATAGAGAGAGACAGAGGTAGAGAATGGGAGAGAGAGAGTTAAGATTGCATTTATTCATTTTCACCTCTAAGTTGAGAAAGAGAAAAATAAGAAAGCTAATTAAGGTCTTCGAGAGACTATAAGATTGAAAATAACCCCAGATACAACTGATCCAAAGGGTGGAGCCGCTAACAAAATACAAATAATGTATATATAAAATCAATGTCCATGACATAGAAGCTAAGGGCAACAAGGCAACAAGATGATCATCGGGTGCCAGAGCCAGAGAGAGCCACATAGAGAGAGAGAGAGAGAGAGAGAGAGAGAGAGAGAGAGAGAGAGAGAGACTTTCCAAAGTAAAAACCATAAATATAAAAGTATTGTAATTAAAAGCATTTTTAAGGGCAATGCCCATTTTATATGATACATTTCTAAGGTCATTTTCACATTTTCAATTTCCCACTCTTGAGTAACCTTGCATTCCACAGCCTCCTCTTTCCTCTTCCCGAGCATCCTCTTGTACTCATGGCTTCCCCTAGAGAGGCTTTTGACTAGTGGATTTCATCCACTAGTTCCCATGCCTCTACAGATCAGGTTTATCCTATCTTCTGCAGGGCATTCCATCTTGAGTCTCACTTGAGAGCTCTCCTTCCTGCTGATAATCCCTCTCTTCAATTTTTTGATAGACTTATACATGGGCAATTTGTCGCGATTGCTAACTCCCCTCACTAATGGGTTTCATTGGATATTTTGAGCTCTTTTGACTAGAGTGCTAACTTTAAGAAGACACTAGGTAGGGCCATGGATAATGTCCCTATCTCTCTCCGTGAGTATGCTATACCCATCGCGGATGATTCATCTTCCCCAATTCATTTGATCGAGAGAGATGCAGCCCTTACCATTCTCCTTGCAACTAGCAAGTTTGATGAGAGGATGTTGGCGAGCAGCCCGAGGGTCCTTCTGCATCCACAAGTGGTGGAGGAGATGGCATAAACCCTAGACCTGGAGCCTAAGGAGCATACTATTAAAGTGGAGACCCTTTGTTCCCACAGTCGATTTGCCACACATTTGCATGTCATCACCTTAGATGGCATGCTCACAAAGGGCCTCTTTATGGCTATGTTGTATGGGTTCTCCCTAGATGTCGATGAAGGCCTCAATATTTTCAAAGCATAGTACTCTCGACTTGCTAGGGGGGTTGTAATCTGAGTCTTAGCAATGTGCATGGTCTTCAGCCTCTCCATCGTATCCTCCTTTGGCTCCCTAAAAAATTTTAATGCAACAAGCTAGACTGGCGGAAAACTAAGTTGTACAAATTCCCTCTTGCTTAGACAAGGCTCTCAGCAATGGTTGGATGTGGGCTCTCCACGATCTTTGGTCTCACTGGATGTAATGTTTTGGTCTCTAAGGCATTTATGTAATCTCTTTTTGTTCAATTTGAGGATCTCAGTATATGCACTATTGTTAACTTTTATATTTGAATGGTGATGGCTGCTACCTATGATCTTTTGGCCTTTAAGGCTCTCAACAATTGCCAAGTTTTTATAAATGTAAGATCCTCTTTTCAATTTTTGCTCGGTATAAGTTGATAATTTTTATAAAACCTATTAATGGACGTAGATGTACATTGTAATCTCTTTTGCTCAAATTTCACTCGATAAATTATACTTTTGCCCTCATTTATATTTAGTGCAACAAGGACTAAAATACCAAGAAATAAGAACTACAATTTCCTTGGTTTATGACCAAAATAGTGCTAAATAACTCCAACAATACCATCGTTGTGGTTGCATGGAGATACATCTAGAAAGATATAATTAAAATTTCAAAAAATGCAATTGACGATATGGCCCTTGAGGGGTCCCTTCTAGGGGGCCCTTATTTTATTTTCATTGTTTAAAGAGCTCTCCACTCCCACACCACCTCCCACTTGCTCCTCAAATTTCCACCCTTTCTCTCATACCCTCACCCTTTCTCTCGTAGACTCTCTCCATCCCCCATGGCCAGGACCAAGATCAAGGCACCACGAAGGCTAGCACAGCAAGACCCACCTCTAGACTTAGAGATAGAGACTGATACTCCCCCCCCTCTCCCCCCGCCGATGATCCCCGTCGAAGGGAGAAACTACCCTTCCGGAGGCTAGATAGGGAGCAAGGGCCTGCAGATAGAGGGACAGAGGAAGGCACAAGAGGATCATCATGTAGAGGCCGATGAATCAGAGAGCACAGAGGAGGAATGGCCAACCACCACGGTGGCTCTCACCTTGATAGTAGTCGGGCTACAACCACCGTGGTGGCTCTCACCTTGACAGTGTAGTCAGACTACAAACCACTATTCTATTCCCTTAACCATTTCTTCTTCTATCCCTCTCGATCGTTTCATTCTCCCTTGCAATCTCAAGCCTCCACTATTCCATTTCCTTCACTAGTTCATCTTCTATCCCTCTCGACCATTTCTTTCTCCCTTGCAATCAGACTGCAAACTCAAGCCTCCTCTATTCCATTTCCTTCACTGTTTCATCTTATATCCCTCTAAACCATTTCTATCTCCCTTGCACTCTTCTTGCAACTTCTATTCCCTCTCGTAATTGACCCTGCACAGCAGTCCGGGAGTTCCTCACATAATCTTTACTCCCCCTCTGCAGCATAGTGCGAGAGCCCCTCCTCCCTTGATCTTGAAATCGTGACATACGGGAGCTCCTCATTCGCTCTTCAAAAGCCCAATTTGGATGCTCTCCAAAACTTCACCAAGTTGGTACAGGAGGTGAAAGTGATGGAGGGGCAACTAGTCTATCAAGGTCAAAAGATTACCGATAATCAATGAAAGCGTGATTGAAAATGCTCTAGGAATTTTTGGAGGTAGTTTGCAAGCACATATTTTCGAGAAGCAATGGAAGAGACATGATATTCTAGACATATACCCCAACGCTCAGATTAGTAAAGATGGTGGAGTTAAGATTCAAGCTTGCCAACAGACCTCCAAGATGTGCTGAAGAAGACCATTCACTTCTTTCCTGATACGAGAGGAACCTGCAAGTTCTGGTAGGTTCAAGTAGCAGTAGAGCAAAAGAAAGGACGTGATGTATCTTTCTTAAGGAAAATCTCCAAGAGCATGTTAACCAACCTGAAGAATTGTGTGGATGGCAAATCCAAATTGTCACAACACTCCACTGGAGTTGCAATGCACCTGATGGCATCTACCCTCAAAGGGATTTTTGAGCAATACGATAAGCAGATGTCTCAGAAGGTGACTTTTCCACAAGAGAAAGCCACCGATGCAGCAAAGGTAGCACAACTTGAGAAAAGTCTCAGGGAAGGTGCAGAAGCCAAGGTAGAGGAGGCATAAGCAAGGGCCTTGTAGGCACAAGAGCAAGCCGAGGCCGCTACAAAATTGGTTGACATGGAAAGGCATAGAAGAGAAGAAGCAGAGAAGTGCATGAAGGAGCTCTGAAATAGGCTTGAAGAAGTTAGAAATGATGGGGACATGGCAGACATGGAGCTACAAAAGATGCGAGAGGATCTTGAAGATTAGAGAGCTGAAAAGGAGGGTCTTTACAAACATCTCTGCAACATGCAAAACACATTGAACATTGAAAAAGGCCAGATGATGGAGGAGTTGAAAAGGGATAATGCATAAACCAAAAAGGTGATGCAGGAAAATTGCAAGAGAACTTCAAGGCCAGGAAGGATGGGGTAGAGAGCAGCCAGGGTGGAGAGACAATGAGGCACCATGATGAAGAGAGCTTCAATGCTAGGAAGGATGCAGAGAGTAGCCACGGTGGAGCAAGTTCCAGTCACCACGATGAAGCAATTTGCAGCAGCCACGGTGAGGGTTGTTTTTTCAAAACACTGTTGGAAGTCCAAAGAGCAAGCTACAAGACCTTGCAAGAAGATCAGGATAGATGTTTGCACGAGCTTGTTGTGGCTTTTAACATTTATAAAAAGCAGTCTGTCATCTTGAGAGATTTCCAAACTAGAGTTGAAGTCTTGGAAACGGCCCATGAAGATGTTTTTCAGCAATTTACATAGCTTCAATAGATGCTGAGGGATTCAGATGAAGCTATTGTATAGAGTGAGCAAAAAGTGGAGGAGATGAAGGAGAACATCCGCAGCCTTAGGATGAGGGGGGAAGGAATCAAGAAGCAACTTCGTCATGTATAGAGCAAGATTGTGGTATTGATGGCCGCAATAGTTAAATCAGATGCCTCTCTTGCTAAGCAATAGGGTCTAAAATGCATGGTTTGCCATACCCCCATCATAGATGACTGCTGTATCTGATGGCCTACATGCTACCACCCTGTGCACGTTTTTTGCTTTGGAGTGTTTGTGCATACAAAATCGCTATGTAGAGAATGCCATTTGACATTGTTGAGGTCATGGACAAATCAAATGTGGCTGCTTGCTATAGCTATCTACGACAAGAAAGTAGATGCTGGAGCTCAATTTGCCATTTGGGCAAAAAATCTTAAAGACAAGGAGCTCAAATTGAAGAAGGCCAAGACCGAGCTGACTGCGAGGAAAAGAAGCCTGAAGGGAGGGACCAGCCCCCTTAAGGAAAGGAGCAAGAAGGGCTGAGCCTGCAACTAGGAAGCTCAAATCAAGGAAAGAGGAAGCAGCATGAAGGGGGGGACTGAGCCCCTGCAGGAAGGAACCACCTCCATTCTAGAAAGGAGCAAGGAGGGCCGAGCCTACATTCAGGGAGCTCAACAAGGAGTCCTTGAGATGTAACATAAAGTAAAGGAGTCTTTGATATTGTAATCTATGTAATCTGTGTATAATCTATTGAATTGTTAATCTTCTCTAGAGTTTACTTGGGCAATGTTTTCTCAGCTATGTGACTAGATAGTGTCCTTTGATCCATGCTAGTGCAGTTATAATAATGAGACAAAAGATTTCGATTTGACAAGTAATGTGAGACGAATGATTTCAATTAGATCACTAATGTGAGATTGAAAGATTTTGATTAGTGAACTAATGTGAGACGAAAGATAAGACAACTAATGTGAGATGAAAGATTTCGATTAGACAACTAACATGAGACTGAAGAACGATCGTGCTAGATTCTCGCTGGTGATGGTGATCCTAATCACAGTCATCTGATCACTGCTCAATGAACTCAAAGATTTCGATTACCAAACTAACATGAGATTGAAGATTAAGAAGGTCAGGCTCAATGAACTCTCTTCTTATTTAAGTGTAGTGCAGACACATCTAAGAGTGCATTACAAAATCTAGCCCCAAAACTCTATACACCGATCCAAACTTTGTACAGCGATCCACCTACCGTGAATATATGGCATACCCAAATAACTTTGGAATGCTGTTGTTCTATCTGAAAATGATGTTGGATGGCATCCTCACAGAAATAGACTTGGAAAAGGAGGAGGAAAATAGATGCAAGGAGGAAATGCTTCGGTGGTGGGTGTATTACTTGGAGTTGGCAAAGATGGTGAATATTAATTTCCCTAGCTTTTGTTTTTCCTGCTCCTTTAAGGTACTTGTCAAGCTCATGATGTAGGTTTCTTTTGGCAGGACATGAGAGAGGCACGAAGACGTATAGAGCGCAAAGATCAGGATGAAGAGGACTCCCAACAAAAGGAGAAGTTACTATGGGTGTATAAGTCGGCAGAGTCAAGCTAGCAGTGTGTAATCCGAGTGTGTGAAGAGGTCTGCCATTGTGTAGTAGACTGGCCTCAAGAGCTGGGAGATGCTTGCCATAGAGAGGCTGATAAGATAGTTGGGACTCTGGAATTTCCTTGAAAAAGCAAAATGTCGTGTTTTGAAATAATAAAAATCTTGCATACATTTCTTGAACTTGTGGATATTCTCATGGTGCTTGTAATACCTGATTTTGTATCGACCTGCTTCCATGTTAGTACTTAAATGTTTTAAGTAGCCTAGTGGTTGAAATCTAATGGTTAACGATAACTAGTCTAAAGGGAACTAGCACTATGGAACAAATTTTAGGATAGCACAGCAGTAGTGTAGGGATAGTATAGTAGTAGTGTAGGATAAGTTATTGCCAACATGGTGGTTGGTTGTACTAGGATATAAATAGCCACCAGTGGTGGTTTGCTTCTATTATTACAAGATGAATGGATTTTTAGGATGTGTGGATTCGTTATGGAAAACTAGTGTGGTGGTTGTTGGGATATACTAAAAGCAAATATGGGATGAAATCTGATGGTTAACGAAATGATAAATAGTCTAAAGGGCACTGTTTTAATATAGCAATGTGCAACAAATTTTAGGATAGAATGGCAGTAGTGCATGGATAGCACGGTAGTAGTACAGGATTTGTGTAGGATAAGTTATCGCTAGTGTGGTGGTTGGTTTGCACTAGGATATTAATAGCCACCAGTGCAGTGGTTTGCTTCTATTATTACAAGATGAATGGATTTGTAGGATGTATGGATTTGTTATGGGAAACCAGCGCAGTGGGTGTTGGGATATATTAAAAATAAGCATGGGATTTACCAAAACAATTTAATAAAACTAGCATGGTGATTGTTTGGGATATACTAAAAAGAAGTAGTCTCAAATACAAATTCCATTTTGTAGGACAAGTGGACTCTCCCCAAGCTGTGGTGAGTCGTTTGTCTCTCCCCTGTCTCTCCATTTTTTGTCATTCCATCTGAACGTAGAGGGAAAACTTAAACTCACTCCCATGTCTTCATAGTTGCAATGTTCTCATAGTCGTCATGATCCCCTATGATGCATGCACTGTAGAAACAAGAAGTTGTCTCGTTTTAATCAGTTGGTTGTTTGAAAAGCCCCATATGCTATGTAGACCACGAACTACTTTAATTTTCTTACAATCGTGCCAGCTTCTCCTTTGCACTTCATCTACTTTCACTTCATGGAACACTCTGTGCACTATAGTATTCTTAAGGCTTTGTTTACTATATGTTGAATGCGCACCTGTGGAGAGGTTGGCTATAAGCCATGTTATAGCATCATGGGCATCATTGAGTTTTTCTTGAGGGCATGCTAATTGGTCTTTAAATAGAGCTTACTTAATAACAGCACCACATCCATCATGTTCACCCTTGCCATGGCTAGACCCAAAGAAATTCCACATCATGTCTAGACCGGTCAAGGATTTGAGCCTTGAGACGAAGTAGAATCCACGTGCTAATTTAAATTGAGAGGCAGCACCATTTGACCACACCCAATGTTGTTTTATATTTTCTGCATGGGGACTTTCCTTTTTCAACCATTGCCAATCCAGTAGAAAAGCATGCTACACAAATAGGGTGTCATGTTCCCTATTATCTAAAATGTAGAAATGGTACATGCGCTGCATTGACCTGGACTCCTGTGATTTCACCACTAGAAAATAACAAGATATTGCTTTTCATTTCTGAATTTCACAACTTAACAGTGGTATATGACTCGAATAGCAAAAAATTAAATTTAACGAATTTAAGTACTAAGAAACACAATAATTTCAACCACTGGGTTGGTCAATAACTTATGTCTATTCAACCACGCTGGTTCAGGACAATCACATAACTAGTGATTGAGTTGAATCAGCCCACAGTTGCATGATGTTCCAACCACCGGGCTGGTTTAGAAAAATAATAATATATTGCGAAATATATTGCTGTGAATTTCTGCTCAACCATGCCACTGGGCTAGACAACAACTAATGTCTGTT
This sequence comes from Dipteris shenzhenensis, assembly GCF_047967505.1. Taxonomy (NCBI): domain Eukaryota; kingdom Viridiplantae; phylum Streptophyta; class Polypodiopsida; order Gleicheniales; family Dipteridaceae; genus Dipteris; species Dipteris shenzhenensis. Next base: position 13,093,056 of record NC_141610.1, read on the forward strand.
CAACCAGGCTAGTTCAGGACAATCACATAACTGGTGATTGAGCTGAACCAACCTACAGTTGCATGATGTTCCAACCATCGGGCTAGTTTAGGACAATCACATTTAGTCCAAGCCTGGTTTCAGAAATGAAATAAGTAAACTATCCCAAAGCTCAATTACAAACAACCACCGGGCTAGTTTAGGCACCACTGATCTACGTTGTATCTAGCATGTGTATGATGTGCTCCTCAAACACCTTACATCCCGTCCACTTCTTACAAATGTCCTTTCTATTTGGAGAAACTCTCGTATTTTTGTGCCAAAATGTTGTCACTGTAGTAATGACTTCCACACTTAGGCTGTCTCTCCTTTTATTGCATTCTGTTGAAGCCCATAGACTTCTTGGATCGGGATGATCATGCATTGCTTTTGTTCTACGTTCAATTGCTAGAGCCACGTTGGTCCTTCTGATTGACAACATCTTCGACATTGTGCATCCAAACCATTTCTCCTTTGTTTCAGGGGACACCAACATAGCTAATGTCACCCTCTTTGCAGCTAGTTGATCTAAGCTGTGTACCCCTTTCACTTTCTGTAGGCCATTTCTCAGGTTAGAGAGCATCGCCTCTCGGGCATGCATCTCCCGAGGTGTTAGTAGGGTTGTTACTTTATGAACTTCAGGGTGCAGGCTAAAGCTTGTGAAGACTCAAGACTAATAATCACCTGAATGGCCAGATGTTGCTGCCTCAAATGCTCCCACCAATTGTGACACTAGATAGGGCAACCCTTGAGATTTTGTTTCAGATCATGAATTATTGCTTGGAGGGAGATGCAAAAGCATGTCTGCAGACTCTCCGATGGCAATGATCGAATGCATGCATCTGTAACTACTTCTTGCTACTGCTTTGCAAGGAGTCTTCTTTCTTCTCAGTGTTTCTCCCTTCACAGATGTTGCAAAAGTGTATTCCGTTATTGCTGATTCGATACCGTGCCAATGCTTTCCTTGACCCGCACTCTCCTAGCTTTTCAGCTTTCTTGTCTCACAGGCTTTGTCTGCTTCTCATGCAAGCCATGGAGAGTTACATGTTGCCATTGAAGCCATGGCCACGATCAGCAGTCTAGAATAGACCCAGAGAAGCTAGCTGGTAAGGCAAGCAAAGAATAGAAGACAACTTACCCAAAAGAAGGCAATGGCAAACCAAAGTTTGCACAAGGTCACGTCGAGGTGCGTGCGGGTTGTAGGGTGAGGGCAAGTTGCAAGTACTTAATCTTCCAAGATTTGATGGGCGAGAGGTGTGAAAATTCAAAATTTATGGGAGCAGTGAAATTTTAGCCGTTGATTTCCCTCCCTCCAGTGATACACGTCAGCAGACTTGGATATCCCAAACAAGAGCAATGTGGTCTAACATGCTTCAAAACACAAATAAGCCAAAGGGCATGCTATCAGGTCTGATGCTATGTATTATCAAATGCAATGACCTTTGGCATGCTTATGATATATATAGCAAGCAAGTGCATGGAAAAAGAAACAATTCAAAATTGTAAATAGTGTTGGATTTATTAAATTATTTTTGCACATGCACAAATTGCACTTTTCCAACTTCTTACATTTTATGGTGAATCTAGATACCAATACCAACAACTATCAATTTTTTAAGACCACCATGCACTAGTCCCAATAGTTTGGATTCCAAATTTTCAATCCGTTTTGGTTTTCAACAAATAAAAAAAAAGTTATGGAGTGTGCCCTCAAATGGGTATGCATCACTTTAGCACAACATTGGAGGCCTGTTAACCCATGCATAATGATCTCATTTAGGTGTGCCATTGGGTTGAGGAAAAGTCATGTAGTGTACTTTAGAATGATTACTTGGTTGCATATATGTACAGAACAAAATTTTGATGTTTTTGAATAAATTGCTATATCCTATAGTCTTTAGGATGCATGCTTCACATGCAACACAACAATTGTAATGCTTTACGGTTTTGTTGCAAATACTTATTCCATATTTTTTTTCTTTCATGTTCAATTTTGGAATGTGTACTACAACTTGAAGACAAAGTTTGCCAAATTCCATTGAGCAATGCATAAGTTATGGGTCATGCAAGATACTTATATATAGAAAAGTCCTTGAACCTCACCAAAAATGGCTACACCCAAGCAAACAATGACCCGGTGGAATACCCAATCAAGAGTTTGGTGGCCCTTTGTCTTAACCTACCATTGGAAAATCCAAGTTTGTGTGAGTTGTGTAGTTTAAGAATCAGACATCAATACATTATAGTTATGACCATTTGAAATACAAGCCTATGCTTACCTCAAATGAGCCTAGCCACCAAATGTGCTTTTTTGATTGCACACTAAAGTTCTTTGAGTTTGCTTTTGTAATTGATGGATCAAGAGCTCTTTTCATTCGTGTGATGATCACTATTTCAATCTTTTATTCCTTGACAATTTTACATTCATCCAGCTTTATAACATATATGAGACGTCCTTGGCACTCTCCACATGTATTACCATAAAATTCAACCATTCTCCGTTGTAATTGTTGAAGATTGACAAAAATGTTATTCCAAGTATTATACACAATGCTTCCCTTATCACCTTTGTACACCCCTTCAATATGCAAACAATGTCCAATATAATAATCTACTTGTTGGTTAGTAGACCTTTTAACTTGCACACTTCTAAAAGCTAATTTCACTATGACCTTCTCATGATCTTTCAAGGTTGTTGATATTGCTTTGAAAATAGAGTGTAACCTTCATGCTAATTTTCTATTTTTGAGTCTATCCCCCAATGGGGTTGCTTTCATTCTAGCTTTCCAAAACCTCTCCTTTTTCCTTGTGTGTTCTTGAATTTCTTTTTGTATTTGCTCTTTCAATTTGGAGCTTTTGGGCATCTATAGCATTTCGTGTCTTACTCTTGTTCATATAAGGAATTATACATTTGTGTAATGTCAAATTGAACTCTTGTTCATACAAGCACTTATACAATGCTGTCAGATTAGAAAATGGAGGAGTAGAGTTTTTGACTAGACATTTTAAATAAATGCATTATCACACCATAAGTCGACATGCTGTAAGCCTTCTCTTGTCATTTTCTCTCTTTACACGGCACTTGCGTGTTGGTTGTTCCATCATTTTTGCACAGGCACATAATATTATTCTAAATTCATATGGAGTGCTAGAATCATCTCTCGTTGTATTGTTCTATAGTGGTGTGGTTGCACGCTGCTATTTTCTTAGAAATCTTGTCCCATTTCTTTACAATCTCATGTTACCTTTTGATAAAATGAAGTGTTGATGATGGTGATAGAATTTGGAAAGCTCCAAAAGAAAAGATATGTTAAGATTAGTTATGTAGTCCTAATGATGTAGTTAAATGCATCATCCAGACGGGTGCAAAATTTATCACAAAGAGAAGTCGCTTATAGGAGCATTGAATGCAAATTATCGTTAGATATGGGAAAAACAATATTTTTATTTCTCTATGCTTTGACATGTTTATAGTTATTATACATAGTTTATTGAGTATTTTATTATTTTTGTGTATTTTGAGAAAAGATAAAAGAAGAAATTGTGAATTTCTTACAAGGACCCAAAATGAGCTCCCTTTTTCCTCAATGAGTACATTTGGTTGAAAATCCACCCCCATTGAAGCTAATCAAATTTAGCAATAATGGTCAATCATTATACACTACTACACATGGGCCTTGTTCTGATGATTAAGCGCCGATGTTTAGTGTGCATGGTGTGCTAATCATTGGTATGTATGACGGGTTGAAAAAGGTCGGTGTATACTGACCTTTACCAAACTTGTAAATAGTCGGTATGTACTGATCTTTTATAGAATTATAAAAGGTTGGTATATAACAACTCTGAGATACTTTCCTATACAGACATTTTCCAGAGAGTGTTTTTCCCCATACTGACCTTTAAAGAGAGTGTTTCCCAATGACAATTTTTTTTTCTTTTCATACATGTTTGATCCTTTGAAAGAATAAAAATACAAGAGCATGTACATCAGGTTTGAAGCTCATATATTCATGTCTAAATTTGAGATGAAAGAAAACAATCAAGAGCATTTACATCAAGGGCTTCATCTTGAGCTAAGTCCTGTGTGCCAAAAAAGTCTATCTCCACGTCTATACCGAGTTGATCTCCTATATCATCATCGTACTTTGGATTGTATGTTCACCTAAGACTTGATCTTGTAATTCCTCTTCTTCAATAAAGTCAGGTGATTCTTGATCGTCATCTTCTTCCTCAATATCGCGATCTCCATCTTTCTCCTGTACGATGTCATTATGTGCATCTTCCTCTTGGCTCATATTGTGATCTTCATCTTCTTTGCTAGATCCATCTAGATCAATTGGATCCGGCATTGGTAGTGGCATCTCCTATGGAGGTTAAAGGTCACTGTGCCTTTACCCTGGTTATGTACAATACTCAAATGCATATATAAATGAATGAAAAAGAAGATTAGGGTGTTCTGCACCCACCAAAACTTGTGTGGCTCTTTGTTTCTCTCTCCCCCTCTTCCATTCTTGCTTTCGTTGAGAGCACTCTCAATTGGTATCACAGCCCAGGTGATCTAGCTGAGCGTGTGAATGCCTGGAAGCTCAGTAGCTCTGTGGGAGGAAGGAGAAGCTCTGTGGGAAGCTTTGTGGGTGACTTTACTTGCATCCGAGTGTGTAGAGACCTTGGAGGAACCTTTGGAAAAGTCACTTTGGTTTTGTGAAGTGGTTTTGAGAGCCTGTTAAGTGTTTTCAAAGAAAAAGTCGTTTTTGGAGCTTTTTCCTATGACAGAGACTCCATATTGACTTGTAGAGGCAACTATTGCTTGCTTTTGGTGTCCACTTTACTTCAGGAGCTTGGAAACACCTTCATTCTTGAATCTGGGATCATTTCATTGGATTTCTGACTCACTGTGTCAGTTCCTATGTTTTTCTGCTCGGGTGTTGGAACTCAAGTTTAGAGCAACCATTTGCAAATATGTCAGTTCCGGTGTCCTAAAACTTCTATGTTGCTCATCATTCGCACTTCGGTGGAGTTTACAAACAGCTCTATTTTCAAAAAGGTTTTTCAATCCGTGTGTTGGACCCAGTGATTGAGACCACGGTTTCCAAAACCGTCTGTCCCATTGCGTTTTGGACACCCAAAAACCCCTGCGTATCAGTTCCTGCTTCAGAGTTATAGATCTCTGTGTGTTCGATTTCGTCTCTCTATTATGCATTTTTCATTCTAAGGTCTTGAAACCTTAGATTTATACCACATGGCAGTGGATAAGTGTTGACTCCCATTTCTCACCAATCGGTTGGGATTTTGGATTCCGTCAGAAGAGAGATATTTGCAAATTTTCTTGCTGAGTCTGATTATGCAATGGTGCCCATGTTTTGAGGCATCTTAGGTTCTATTTTCAGTAGCGGTCTTTTTCATGGGACCATGATTTCTTGAGCATACCTTATGCAGGTCACTCTGGTTGCAGTTTGAGCCATGTGTGCTCATTCGTGGTGTGCATTGGGTTGCAGTGAATGATTTATATGCCATTTGGATGCATTGCGATCCTTATTGGATGCGCTAATAGGCCCAGATTGCCTTGTGGGATGCTATTTTTATGGACGCTTTGCACATGGATGCTATATTATGCTGAGGGACTACTTTGACACATTGCAGGTGATGCACTGATAGTGTAATGCTCTCTTGGATAAGATATTATTGATGCATATGCCCATGGATGGTGTTTATGCTTGAGCCATTTAGCACTTATTAGCATTTTGGATTGCCATTGCAGTTGGCATTTTCTTTTGGGCTAGATTTGCTCATATGGATGCATAGTACATGCACATGAGTCAGCTGCATCTTTTGATGCTTTGAGCTTTGAGTTTTGGTGATATTTCAGTCTATCATGGCATAGACATTTGGGTGCACCTAGTATTTGGTGTGATTCTCTCTTAGAGGCACTAGCATTTGGAATTTTGCTTTATTTGCATCATGGCATCCTCTTCCATGTCTGAAAAGGAGTTTTTCAACATTAAAAAGTTTGATGGGACAAACTTTTCTTTGTGGAAAGAATAGATAAGGGACGTGCTTATTCAAAAGAAGCAAATTAAACCCTTGGCAGGGATTGAAGCTAAGCCTGCAAATATGTCTGAGGATGATTGGAATGATTGGATGCATTAGCAAAGTCTACTATTAGACTTCATCTTGCAGAGTCAGTTTATTTCATAGTAGTAAATGAGCAGACTACGGAAGATTTGTGGAAGAAACTGTGTACCACTTATGAGAAGGAAGCTGCCTCTAGTAAAGTTTACCTCATGAAGAGGTTGTTTGAGCTACAGATGAAGGAAGGGGTCTCCATTGCTTCTCACTTGAATGAATTCAATATTATTTTCAGCCAGCTTCAGGCTCAGAAGATGAATTTTGATGCGGAGACTAAGGCAATATTTCTCTTATTTTCATTGCCATCCTCATGGGATACCTTCCGTACAGTTGTCAGTAACTCTGCACCTGGTGGAGTACTGAAATTTGATGATGTTGTGGGTAGCTTGTTGGCCGAGGAGATTAATGAAAGCCTATGGATGGCAACAAGCAAGATGCAGCCTTAAATGTGCAAAGGGGCAGATCACAGTTCAGGGGGAAGTCCTAATAAAGAGGGAAGTCTCGTAGCAAATCCAAGGCACAGAACATTGAGTGTTACCACTGTGGCAAGAAGGCCATATGAAAAAGGATTGCTACAAGCTGAAAAGAGAGCAAAAGGATAAGAAAAAGAATGCAAATTGGGGTGCAAATCAAAAGGAAGAGAGTCCAAGGGAGGACAAAGGAAAAGTGAAGATCGAGAAGATCAATGCAGTCACACATGATAGTGACAATGACATTCTCTTCATGCCTAGTTTATCTACAGAGTTGCTTACCACTTCAGATTAAGCATATTCCTAGGATTGGATTTTGGATTCTGGTGCTTCATTCCATGTTACTCCCCATAGGGAATGGTTCTCCACTTATGACATTGGAAAGACAGGTTGTGTGCATCTTGGAAATGACTATGCATGTGACATAGTGGGAGTAGGTGACATAAAGTTTTCTTTTGCAAATGGGTCTGCATTTATTTTGAAACATGTGAGACATGTGCCTAAGTTGACTAAGAGTCTTTTCACACCACTTTTGGCTTTCAGAGTTGGAAAATTCAGAAGGGCTCTATGCTTTTGGCCAAGGGTGCCAAGTGTGGGACTTTGTATCCCTTACATGTATCACGGGTATTTGATCATGTTGTTGCAATAACCGAGCAGCCAAGCACTTCTTTGTGGCATTGCAGGTTGGGGCACATGAGCCAGAATGGAATGAAACTCTTATGCCATTTGGGTTATGTACTGCATTTGAGTTTCTCTGATTTTGAATTTTGTGAGCACTGTCTCTATGGGAAGCAGACTAAATCAGCCCATAAAAGAAGGGGAAAGAAAGAGTTTGAAAAGCTTGATTTGGTGCATTCGGACGTATGTGGTCCCATGCCTACATGGTCATTAGGCGGGGCTGAATACTATGTGACATTCATTGATGATGCAACTAGGAAAGTGTGGGCTTATGCTATAGCTCAGAAGAGTGATGTGCTCTAGGTATTTCAGAAATGGTTGGCCTTGGTTGAGAATCAGTTAGGTAGAATGCTTAAATGCCTACGGACTGACAATGGTGGAGAGTATATCTCTCTCATGGCTTTCAGCATTTCTGTGATACACGTGGGATTAAGAGGGAGCTCACATCCCCTCGTACTCCAGAGCAAAATCCAGTTGCAGAAAAGATGAACCGTACCATTCAAGAAAGGTTGCAATGCATGCTTTCCAATGCAAGTCTTTCTGGTGGTTTTTGGGCTGAGGCAATGAAGACTGCAATGCATGTGATCAATAGATCACCTAGTAAGAGTTTGGATGGTGGTATTCCTAAAGAGGCATGGAGTGGCAAGAAGCCCTCTTACTCTAATTTGCATATATATGGGTGTGAGGCATATGCACATGTGCCAAAAGAGCTTCGAAAGAAGCTAGATCCTAAGTCTAGGAAATGCATCTTTCTAGGTTATGGTGAAAGTGGAGAGATGGGCTATCGTCTCTGGGATCCAGAAGCAAAGAAGATCATACACAGCCATGATGTAGTCTTCAATGAGAAGAAGATGCATAAGGCACCCATGAGGGATGTTGAAATGTGGAGAATCACTTTCCAGGATGTGAATCCACCTGCATAAGTTGATAGACAGCAAGCTGTCCATGCACCAAATGTACAAGAAATGGTACCACCAAATACTCCCACAGGTATACAATCAAGGGTAGATGATGGATCATCTATTGGTGGAAATGATGAGCCAAATGTGGCTGATATGCAAGTGGGACAGCAAGCTGAAATGCCCTTGAGAAGATCATCTAAAGTGTTTAGACCGCTTGATAGGTTTGTTCCAGGGGTAGAATATGTGATGCTTACTGATTGTGGGGAGCCTTCTTGTTACAGAGAGGCTATAATGCACGAGGATCAATGCAAGTGGGAGTATGCTATGTAATCAGAGATGAGTTCACTTATGAAGAATAAGACTTGGGACTTGGTTTCTTTGCCACATGGAAAGAAAGCATTGCCATGTAAATGGGTCTACAAGATGGTCACAGGTGATGATGTGCCTAGGTACAAGGCCCATTTGGTCATCACTAAAGGATTCAAGCAAGAGAAGGGTGTGGACCTTGATTAGATATTCTCTTTGGTTGTTAAGATGACCACACTTAGATGCATGCTTGGGACTAGTGGCATTAGAGGATATGGAGCTTATGTAGATGGATGTCAAGATAGCTTCCTTGCATGGGGATTTGCATGAGAAAATTTACATGGTGCAGCCGGAAGCTTTGAAGAAAAGGGCAAAGAACATTTAGTTTGCAAGCTGAAGAAGAGTCTCTATGGTCTTAAGCAAGCACCTAGAGAATGGTATCAGAAGTTTGATGCTTTCATTCGGTCCCAGGGTTTTAGAAGGAGTGAAATTGATCACTGCCTCTACACTAAAAGGGCTAAGGATAATAGCCTGATAATCGTGGCACTATATGTGGATGATATGCTATTGGCTAGCAAAAATACTTATGAGCTAGATGCATTAAAGGCCAGATTGCATGAGGCCTTTGATATGAAGGATTTGGGACTTGCAGGTCATATTCTTGGTATGCACATCACACGTGATCGGAGTAGGAAACTCCTTTGGCTTTCACAGAAGGAGTATGTTACAAAAGTATTACAACATTTCAATATGGAGGGGGGGAAGGCAGTGAGTACTCCATTGCCTCCATATGTGAAACTGAGTCATACAGATAGTCCCAAATCAGATGAGGAAAGGGCCATGATGGCCAAGGTTCCTCATGCATCAGTGGTAGGGAGTCTTATGTATGCTATGATAGCTACTAGACCAGACATTGCATTTGCAGTGGGAGTTGTTAGCCGGTATATGGCTAATACAGGAAAGAGGCATTGGGAGGCAGTTAAGTGCATCATGAGGTACATGAAGGGTACCAAGGAGATGTGCATCTGCTTTGATAAAGGAGACATGTGTATACTTGGGTACACAGATTCAGACTATGTAGGGCATGTGGATAGTAGGAGATCCACTTCTGGTTCTGTGTTCACCTTTGCAGGTGGTGCAGTGTCGTGGATGTCTCGCGCATAGAAGTGCATTGCTTTGTCTACCACAGAGGCTGAGTATGTTGCAGCCACAGAGGGTTGCAAGGAGGCTATATGGATTGATCTACTAGTGGAAGATTTGGGGATTCATACAGGTGTACCGACATTGCATAGTGATTCGATGAGTGCTATTCAACTAGCACGGAATCCGGTCTTTCATGCAAAGACCAAACACATTGAGGTCAGGTACCATTTCATCAAGGAGGTACTTCAAGAGGACAAGCGCATAGAGCTTGTCAAGGTTCATATAGATGATAACCCTGCAGATATGCTGACGAAGAGTCTACCTAGTCAGCGGTTTGAGTATTGTCGTGTATTGATGGGCATTGGATAGTATGCTCATTGGTTGTTCTCCCTTAAAGGCACATTGTCCTTTAAGTGGGAGGTTGTGGGGGCTAAAGGTCACTGTGCCTTTACCCCAGTTATGTACAATACTCAAATGCATATATAAATGAATGAAAAAGAAGATTAGGGTGTTTTGCACCCACCAAAACTTGTGTGGCTCTCTATTTCTCTCTCTCCCTCTTCCATTCTTGCTTCCATTGAGAGCACTCTCATCTCCATATTCACATCTCTATCTCCAAAAATCTGTTTACTTCGTGGTGCAACTTGGATCACGTAGCACCATCTTGGATCAGAATGATCCGGATGAAAACCTATATTGAAATGGGTGTCAAATGCCATCAATTATATGAATTTATGTTTAAGTACATGTGCTAATTGATCTCAAAAAATGAAAGCATTTGAATAATCAAATCATTAGTATGTACCTGTTCACAATGCTTGGGAAGAACAAAAGTATCACTTTCATCAGTTCAGAGTTTAGTAAAGTCTATTGCAAAGAAACCACTATTGTCTTTCCTCACTATAGCATGGGGACCATTGTACATAGTTCTAAACCATTTTACATCAAGAATGAAAATACTAAATGGTTTGAAATCAATTTCATAGATTTCGCATATGGTCCCACAATAATCCAACTGCGAGGAGAGAAAATTGGTATCCGAAGCACTTGCTCAGCTATCTTGTGTGAAGTTAGCCATGAATCCACAATCATATGTGACTCTCTTTGAATTGATGAGTTCCACGCAAAAATGTCATCCATATGACCATAATGCACTGTACTTTTTGTACTGCAAAAGAGCATCATTAAAACAATGAGGATGCATCTATTTTATAGTGTATATTGCCACAAATAACTTAATTATGTCAAGAGGTCAAAAAATTACATACATCATACACATCCAGATGATAACTCTCGCTCGCGCTTGTTTATTGTCTCTGCATCGTGTTCGGCTTTATGTAGAGTCAGTTGTAGCCAATCAAGTGACATGTGAGTGGGGAGAATGGCAAGATCTGATGGATATGGTTGTGCTTGACTCCGAGTCTCATCCTTGCATTTATTCTTTTTGCTTTGGCCGCTTCATATCTCTGAATCCACTTTTGCATCTCCTTGCTATTGAGGATACAAAACTTTTTGAATTTCTCCATTTGCTCTTTGCTCATCTTTCTTTCAATCCCTTTTCCTTGGGGAACCTCTCCAACAACAATGGGATCATCATTCTTGTTATGCCAAGCCTGCAGCATATCGGGATCCATGGATGCAAGAAACTCCATGATATATACTAATGACTCTTGCACAAGCCATCCCTCTGCCATGCTTAGTTCCAGTCTTGCCCTTCGCCTTACAAATCCCTTCAAAGTTTTCATAAACCGCTCAATAAAAAACATCTACCGACTATGAACGGTACTTGCAATGGCACCTCATCAACTATACATGCACAAGCAAGTGCACTTGAGTTGTCATAATGCTCGAAGGAAAGTGCTTCTCAAGCAAGCATATGGCTGTGATGGAGTCCACCCTAGCCTTCTCGATGCTCTTGATATGGAGATCTCTTTTTGAGATATCCACCTATTTCACATGCCCATGTAAGATCCATAAAATCAGTCTACAGAATATTCAGCTTAAATTGAAGAAAATGCAATCAATGTGAGTTGATAGTAAGCATACCTCACAATACCACTGATCTTGAATATAGCATTTCTAACATCTTCTTGTAAGCACCCTTTCAGTGTAATTGGGAGGATGAACTATCCAAGCAACAAAGAAGTCATGTCAATAATATAACATTATCATAACTATACTAATACATCACGATTATCGATACACAAATCCTACAGATTAGAATACCTGCTGTAAGACCTTGTGCCAATCATGGAACTTGAGCCCACTAAGCTTATTGTCCTTTGAAAATGCTCCTTTCAGGCAATGCATGTACCTTATCGGTGTTCGAAAAGAGGCAATGTATGCCTTGCTCGTTGCCTCCTCTCTTGGGGAGGTTGCTTTTGGGAGCACAACTTTACGACCACACACTTGGGGCCACAAATGAGGCATCCTATTCATAGCATGCAAGTCTTCTTGCACTCAAGTCCTTATCACCAACCAAGTGTTCCCAAATAGTAGCCCCCACATTCTTGAAAATATGCATGGGATCCAAGAGATGATTGATTTGTAACTAACCCCAATAAGGAAGCTTGTGAAAGATGGATAGACTCTTCATACCAGGAGGAGGCTCCTCTCCATTCACCCTCTAAGCCTGAATCCAATCACTTGCCTTCATATATGGTGGTGGTGGATCAACCTGGCCTCCATGCGCGAGATGGTTAAGTGGAAGGTATTGAGCATGACCTTTATAAATTCCTCATATGTTTGGAGTGTCGCGTGCAAGTGCATTCAAACCCTTCCCTGATATAGGACAAGCATGGTACCCACTTATTGCAAGTCCTGCATGCATGCATGAATGTGTTAGTATAAGACATGCGCTAGAAAGAGAGTCATAAAAGTATCATTACACATGTAAAGACACAACCATGTACCTATGCACTCTCCATATCTTGGGTAGTCATGCATGGTCTAGATCAAGATTCCTCTGACCAAAATGTCATTGGTATGTCTAGGAGCTCTAGAAATATCAAAGACCTATATGCTTCTCCATAAGGTATGTAATTGCTCTATCAAAGGTGCCATGTACACGTCCATATTTTTAGCCTTGTACTTCCTTGGCGCAAGCAGTGCAAGCATTAGGTGTCCCTTCTTTATTGTTAGCCATGGTGGGATATTGTAATTCACCAAGACTATAGGACATGTCGACCAAGATGTCGAACGTAACCTGAAAGGGTTCATGCCGTCCATGGCAAGCCCAAGATGTAAGTTATGTGGCTCCCTTGCAAAGTCTGGCCACTGATTGTCTATGTGCTTCCAAGCAGCACAATCTATAGGAATCCTCAATGTGTCATCAGTGGAGTGATGTGTAGCATGCCAAGTCATCAACTCTGCTATGGATTTGCATCGGAACATGTGCTATATTCTAGCAATGATGTGAAAGTGTCTCAAGACCTTTACTCGGATTTTCTCACCCTGCAAGTCATCTCTATATCATTGTTCCCCACACTTCGAACAACTAGCCAAATATCCATGCTCATGAATGAAAGAGAATACAATCATTACGACAAGCATGGATGGTATCATAATCCATACCCACCGTTGTCAGCATCTTCTTTGCTTCATCTCTTGATGGGAGCATGGTATTTGGTGCAGGAAACATCTTTTGGAGCAATCTATAGCAATTCAAACATACATAGGCTTTGAATAATGAGAAACTATGATGATTCTCAAAACAATCAAGATCCAAATTATGAGATAAATTAATGCAAGAGCTAATCTCATTAAGGACGAGACACTTGTATCAGACCACCCATACTTTGCTTGCAGATTCAAGATTGAGAGACAAGCCCATAGTTTTAATATCCAAGCACCCTCTTACAATCGTGTTGATTGCAACTCTCACATATTGGCCTCAGACTCGAACATCACATGTACATGTGATGTAGTGCCCCTAAAAATAGAATCCATAATGTCCACCATACCCTCGTCATCATTAGGCACATCAGGGAAACTATCCTCCTACTCAAAGTGTGAAGGTATATGCGCCCCCTCACCACCCTCCTCATCCTGTCTCAAGGTTTTGTGTAAATATAAGAACTTGTCTCAAGGTTTCATGTAAAGTACACATGCAATATTAATCACGAACTCAAATAGCATTAACTTACCGATGATCCTTCAACACATGCACCACCAACAGTCAATATTGGTGCGGGCTCCTCCCCAAACATCTGCAAGTGGCACATGACAATACGGCATTAATGTTGTACTTCTCGCTTGCAATGAGTGCAATGATAATACAACCTCTCCATAAGCCACTCCGCGCTCCTAGGTGTTGGTGCATCATCTGATGAGCTTCCACTCCCCTTCCATCTGCACACCTCCAAAATCACAACACAAATCGCAAGGAAATCCACTCAAGCTCTGAAAAATAGCCACCCATGAGGTTTTATGCCTATTGCTAGATTTTATGCCATGTACCATCGGTATATACCGACATTATATCCTATTCTATCGGTATATACCGATGCTTATAGGACATACAGAGTTGGTATATACCAACGGAGTAGTGTCAGTATATACCAACTCTGGGAGCTAAAAATCGAAACCCGTGCGTCGTCGCTCCTCACAATTCTATTGCGAGAAAAGCAAAAAACTCTCCTCCTTCGTTATATTCGGTGACCTCACTTTCCTCCAACCTCTTCCCTACACTCCTTACCCCTACCCAGCCCCTCTCCCAACACTTGTGCTCCCTCTCCACCCTTTCCCTCTCTGCTCATGTAAGAGGATGTTCTCGAAGAAGGTGTGTCTATTTAAACAATGTAGGTTTTTTTTGGGTGAGATTTCGTTTTGTGAGTGTTGAAGCATGTTTCTCCTTGCATTGCTAAGCCCATATACTCATTTTCATGCTTGATTTTCAGAGTTGAAGGACCAAAAATGAGATTTGGTGAAAGAAAGAAGGCTCACCTCTTCTTTTTTTGTTTTTCTCTACTTTCTCTTCCTCTACTTTCACTTTCCCTTTCTTTTTCTAAAGTTTCTCTCCTCCTTTCCTCTCCTTTTCTTTCTTTAAAGGAAGAAACAATACACAAAAAACAATCATGAAAGAGAAGAGTATGAAAGCTATACCTATTGTTTTCGTGCTTTCTCCTTATTTGTAGGCTTCTCTTTATCCCCTCAATTCAATCCCTTTGGAAAGTTGCTTCTCCAAACTCCTCCTTTCACTAATGGTATGTTTCCTCTCTTTTATAGGGCCCGTACACAAAACACCTCCTCTTTCGAGTGGGATTATCTGGTTCTAGGACACATCATTTCTAGGTAAGAAAGTGCTTCCTCTCTTTTCCTATTTTTCTTTCCGTGATTGCAACTAATGCCTTAAGTGCTAGCTGCAGTGATGGGCATAGGAACTCTTCTTCTCTCTTCTCCCCACTCTTATTTCTTCTATTCTCTTTTTTTCTATTTCCTCTATTCTCTTTTTTCTCCTTCTCTTCTCTTTTCCTTTTCCCCTCTCTTCTCTTCTCTTCTCTTTTTCTCTCTTTCCTCTCTTCCCCTCTCTTCTCTTATTTCCTCTCTTCTCTTTTCTCCTATCTCTTCTCTTATTTCCTCTCTAACCCTCTCTTCTCTTCTCTCTTTTCCTCTCTTCTCCCCTCTCTTATTTCCTCTTCTTCTCCTCTCTTTTTCCTCCCTCTTTCCCCCCCTCCTTCCCTCCCTCTTCCTCTCCTCTCTTTTTCTCTCTTTCCCTCTCTTTTTCTCTCTTTTCCTTCTCTCTTGTTTGCTCTCTTCTCCTCTTTTCTTATTTCCTCTCTTTCCCCTCTCTTTTCCTCACTTTTCCTTCTCTCTTATCCTCTCTTTTTCCTCCCCTCTCTTATTTCCTCTTCTTCCCCTCTCTTCTCTTATTTCCTCTCTTCTCCTCTCTTTCCTTCTCTCTTTTCCTCTCTTTACTTCTCTTCTCTTCCTCTATTTTCCTCTCTTCTCCTCTCTTTCCTTCTCTCTTTTCCTCTCTTTCCTTCTCTCTTTTCCTCTCTTTCCTTCTCTCCTTTCCTCTCTTTCATTCTCTCCTTTCCTCTTCTTTTCCCCTCTCTTTTTTTCTCTCTTTTCCCCTCTCTTTTTTCCTCTCTTTTCGTCTCAATTGGTCCTCTCTTCCTCTCTTTTCCCCTCTATCCTCCTCTCTTTCATTCTCTCATTTCCTCTCTTTCCCTCTCTCTTTTTTCCTCTATTTTCCTCTCGTCCTCTCTTTTCTTCTCTCTTTTCCTCTCTTTTTCTTCTCTCCTTTCCTCTCTTTCCTTTAAGCCTTCAATCTCTCTTTTCCTCTTCTTTTTCCCTCTCTTTTTCTCTCTTTCTCTCTTTTCTTCTCTCTTTTCCTCTCTTTTCTTCTCTCTTTTCATAAGCATATGCATTTGTGTATGCTTATGCTTATATGCTTATGCATGAGCATATGCTCATGCATATGCATAATCATATGCTTTCTCTCTTTTCCTTCTCTCTTTACTTCTCTCTTTTCCTCTCTTTACTTCTCTCTTTTTCCCTCTTTTCTCCTCTCTTTTCCTTCTCTTTTCCTCCTCTTTTCTCCTCTCTTTTCCTTCCACTCTTTCATCCTCTCTTCCTCTCTTTCATCCTCTTTTCTCTCTTTTCATATAAACGAAGAGATGAGACGTGCATTTCGGATAGGAGCGAAGCTGTGGTTTATTGAGATGGAGGTGTAGAGAGAGGCAGTCGATTGGGTTGCTCGCTCGATATAAGTCTACTCCAACTTGTAATCTCACTTTTTAAATTGCTTTATTCTTCAAGTTCCAATCTAATTTCAAATTAAAATGGTTTTGCTCTTAGGGTGCAAGCTCGAACGTCCCATCAGCGGAGGTGAGCGGCGATGACAAGGAGGCAGGTCTCGAGGGATTTGGCTTAGACCGCTTCGACGAGAGCCAGGGATTAGGTGGAGGTCACGAGGGCTAGGGCGACGACTCCGATGAGTCGGATGAGTAGCAGTAGCAGTAGTAGTTTGTATAGACTTCGGCATGTACATATGCTTTTGTCTGTCAGCTCATTTGAGCAATTTTGTATCGCCCTTTTCGAAAGGGGATTTTTGTAACAAACAAGGTTGTATATGTATACTTCAGCATGTATATGCTTTTGTCTGTCAGCTCGTTTGAGAAATTTTGTATCACCCTTTTCACAAGGGAAATTTTGTAACAAACAAGGTTTGAGAGTTTTATCTCCCATGTTTGTTGTAAAAATTCTTTTGTAATGCAAAAAAATAAACATTAATGGGGCAAAATGGGGCCACAGCAAGCCCTGTTTTGCTTCACTATTTTTTAAAAAAAGTTCTGTTAAGGGTTGGTATATACCAGCGCTTTACCAGTGTTGGTATATACCGATGCTTACATAGCGATGCATATTTTTTGACGTTAATAGCGACATAAATATCAACCTTTGCGTCAAAAAACGGTGTGTACCTTGTAGTGTTATTAGAGGTCTCATATCATTGGTAGGGATCCCAATCAAGTCTTGGATTTATCTTAGGGGTCTTAGACGAATACCCAAATTTCATTCTAATAAAAAAGAATTTCCATATTTGTTTATAAGCACCCTTCCCCAACCTTGCTCATATTTTCCCTTCCCTAGATGGATAGAATAATAGGGCCCAATTCATTACAGTGAATTGCTATGAACTAAGTTGCATTAATTTGAGATTGATACTTTTTGTGCAAATTATGATGAAAAAATCATGAATTCTTGTATTTTTAAGAAATTGTTTCAGGTATTTGTACTAATAGTATATGTATGAATAAACATACATGTCTGAAAAAACAACATAAAGGATTGTCATCAAAAGTATCCGTTCTACAATCACTTCTAGAGTTTTTCGATGTTTTGACCTCATTTTTTGTGTCAAAGATGTAAAATTCTTCATATTATAAAAGTTTTGTATTTTTAAATGGGCTTGAGTCTATAAACCTCTTTTGTCAGCTCTTATTTCTATCATAATATTAGTTATGGGCTATTTATGATATAAATGCATCAAGGAATTCATAGATGCATTGGTTCATATTCATGATGACCAACATGTTTCATGAACCGTTGCACACATATACATCAATCCAGTAAACAAAATAAGCCCATATGCATGACTACTTGAATCAAAAGCACTCCCTATACAGGTTGTTGAACCATATGCACATATAAAATACAATGTATTCAGGTAAATTTTTTAGCACATATACATAACTAGATTATATGCATGAATAAGCACTTTCATATAACACATTTAAGTAAATATTGTTGACTCATATACGTAGCCAACATATCTACATGAACCAAAACAAATCAATTAATTTTTTTGACTTGAGATGATTTCAAGAATCACCTAAAGTAGTCAAATATTAATGCTAAACACTAAAATTTCGTATTATATCTTATTTTCTTTCAAAAGTTATTACTTTTTTAAAATCATCATTTGTCTTCTTTTTTATTGAAAAAACAATGCAATTGTTACACACAAAGAGTTGTACTGTTCATGGCACTTTATAGACAAGATATTCTTATGAATACTTTGAGGCTTGTACCACCCTGAATTCTTTGACTACCTATGTGTCCCCTAATTTTTTAAAACAAAGAATCTATGTGTCCCTGACTTATTCAGTCAAATATTTACTGGTGTGGGGGACTCAATGTTTAATTCTCAAATTTACCAAAACCTCAAACTCTAAAAATATCATACTCTATCCGAGGGAATGACACACTCCCTCATTTTTATATCTAGTTTAGGGAGAATTGTGCACCTCCCCCCATAATTTTGTTTTGTTTTTTTCCCCACTCACACACATTGATGAAAACTAAGTATTGCTTGTATAATCAATTTAACCCATTTGATTTTTTGTCCAAGGCTAAATACTTTGGAGAACATTCCACAATTTTGGTATTGATCAAAGTGAAGGGAGAAGGGTATTTCAAATCTGAAGCTCCAAGCTTGTTTGTCCTCTCAAAGGGAAGTGGAAGAGGGTATGAAAGTGAAAGAGGGTAGGAACGAGTGATGGGTGTGAGAGGGGAAAAGTGTTTCAAGGGTGTGATAAACTCAATAAGCCAACAAAGGGAGGAGATCTCTCAAAACATGAAAAGAACAATGAAAAATTTACCCTGTATTTTGGCTTTGGGTTTTTGTACCAAATTCCATTAATATTCTTGTCGATATTTGCAAAGGAAATTCCCAATAATCCATTGGTATTTGCATTGGTATATTCATTAAAATATAGTATAACGATAGATATACCGACTGTTATAGTAGCAAAACAGAGCATTTGCTCTATTTTTAGTGTTTTTAAAATTCATATGTTGATAAAATTTTCCCATTGTGGAGAATTATGTGTAGATGGGCCTCAAATGGGCCAACAAAGTGAATCATCATTAGAGGAAGAACTAGTGCACATGAGTTTAGAGTGCTTTGTGAGAGGATTCATTGTTCATGGGATGATTCCATATGTTTAGGTGCAAGTTCATAGTAGAATTAATAACATGACAAGGCATGACAATCATAGAATGAATGTGGAAATTTGAGACAAGAACTGTAAAGTCATTGTGCCAACTATGTGTGTGTGTGCGTATGCACTTATCTGTATATGTACATAATTATATGTATGTATGTGTGTGTACACATGCACACACAGACAGAAAGAAAATACTCTGAGGTGGGCATAACAACACCTTTGGTGGGTCATCTTGGAGGGATTTTGAACACGGGTAGCTAGCGCAATGCCCACACCACCACCTCGATTGAGGCTCCTTTCATATTTTTTGTAGTTTGATCATGGTAGAGGCATCCCCAACCATGCACCATGTAGCACGGAGTTTGCGTAAAGTAAGGGTGGTGTAGGTGCATGTGCAGGAACGTTGGGTGGCCACGTCAGCATGGGAGTGGAATCCATGCTCGCTCGTGAATCGTTATGCGGAAGAGGTGGCAAGGAACCGGGGGGAGGGGGCTCGTCTTAGTGATGAGATACTAGTCACACGGAGGGCGTGGGGAGGATATGCAGGAGATGCTGCTGCTGAGAGATGGAGGAGAGATCGGAGGCAGGCAGGCACGCCAGGGAAGGTTTGGCTTGGATCAGTAAGTGAATGAAGGGCGTCGTGGGCAAGCCATGGGAATGGCGTGTGAGAACGAGGCAGGAGGCGATTAAGGTTTTGCCAACAAGGGATATATTCTGCTGCGATCCCCCGCTTTCCGCTTTACTCGCCCTCAAGTAATTCCCATTCGCGAATCGCAGTAGCGCTTAGATCAGCGGGGTGAGGTCACAGAAATGCGATTGTTGCCGATTGATTCTGTCGAGTAGACGTAGTAGGAGAGATGAGATGCAATCGTTGCCGATTGCTTCTAGCAGTAGTAGTAGGAGACTGAGATGAGATGAGATGGTCTCGTGTTTCTGGCCAGCAGAGATCGCTGCGCAGCAACTACTTACAAATATTAGTTGTTTGCATCCAAGAACAATCTCAATCAGCATCATCATGCGTTGTTTGTGAAGTTTAGAGCCGCGACGTGCGCAAAAGCGACAGCCAACGCCTGCCCATCGTGGTAGCTCCAGTATTAATATTATACCAGCTCCCCGTCTGGCCGACATAAAAAGAAGTTTTTCCACGAGAGAATGTTCAGCGCTACGACCAATCTTTGGCCTCCCGCTGAGATTGTCTTCCGTTTTCCAATAGCCCTTCTCCTGTCCTGCTCCAGCGCTGTAGCAAAAGCTCGCGCTCGCAACTTTTGCTTTGAAGTTTGAAGCCTGCACATTCACATCACGACGGTTCACCAATTTGCAAAAAGCAATTGAACCGGACGAGTCACGACTACCATCCAAGATCATTAACAATCTGCCAAAAGCCTCGTATACCCCACTTTGCTTGCGCTCTCTCCCTCTGCTTTTCTCGACTCGCGTGCTGTAACGATCGTCGAGTAGGATGATCGGACCCACAAGAGTACGCAGCCCTACTCGATTGCGCCAGCCGGCTCGAGCAGATCAGCGATTGAGTACTTCGCGAACATTTCTTCGACAGCGCGGCGCGCCCCATGAGCTGGGCTGTGCTGCATGATGCATCTCGTCTTCTCCGGGAAACGCATGACTCCGCCTTTGTGTCCACACGTGCAGGCTCGGCAAAGATAATGGGATTGCCAGGTTGCCGGAACTGATCCGATTTGAAGAAGCTGAGCTACAAGGAAGGAGTCAGGAGCTGTAGCTACTTTCTTACGATTGAAACAGTGGAGCAAAAAGGCCTATAGGACCTAGATATGGAGCGGATGACGGGGGGGTGTGAACGTCAGATCTGCCCTTGCACTGAGCTAGGGGATAGGCAAAAGTATGAAATAACGGACGAGCACGAGCCAAAAGGCCTGCAAACGAGTACCGCGCAAGGAGCAGACCAGCCAAGGAACCGACCTGAAATCGACGGTGCCCAGCAATTAGCCTGTGTCACAGCCGGGAGATTGGAGATCAGACCGGCCAGACCGCCGGTAAGGGAGGATAGCATGAATAGTGGAGCTCCATGTGGGGCGTGCAAGTTTCTCCGGCGCAAATGCGTGGATGGTTGCATTTTCGCACCCTACTTCGGATCTGAACAAGGTGCGGCACGCTTTGCCGCAGTGCACAAGATCTTTGGCGCTAGCAACGTTTCCAAGCTTCTGCAGCGTATTCCTCCTCCGAAGCGCTGCGATGCCGTGCTCACTATCTCTTATGAGGCTCAGGCTCGAATCTCCGATCCGGTGTATGGATGTATATCAACAATCGTCGCTCTACAACAGCAGGTTGGTGTTGTTAAGATCATAATCTGCTGTGGAATAAAGCTACGCCCTGCGTTCTACTCTTAGATGGCGCACAATTACGTAGTGGCAGATAGATTCTGTGCTTGTCACATGAAGCTGCGACAATTCGACCTCCAGAATATCCATCATGAAAAATTTCAATGTGTCCTTTTGATTTTTCGTCTTTTTTGATGTGGTATAAACGACCGATCGTCTGAACGTCAAATTAGAGCGCCCGTTTCTTACGTCAATACCTATTGCATAATTACCAAGGCTAGAGGTCAAGAGACAAGCGTTTTGATCTCAACAACAAGTGCCCGAATCTAGCTTAGGCTTTGAAATGTTTCGTACAGGTCTCTTTTGATGAGGATATAGCTGGTTTAATTTCTTACTCTGAGAACGTGGTGAACAAAGGGACTGTGTTTCTGAAATTCGTCCTTTTGCTGCAGGTAGCAAGCTTACAAGCTGAGCTCAATATAGTAAGGGCGCACCTTGCAAACAGCAGGCAGATGGCGGTTAGCTTGGCCATGCACCAGCAACACCATACGCCTGCTGCACTACTGCCACCGGCAGCACATAATTTGCCGTTTGAAACTTCCTTACATGCAGGTGGCCATGTGCAGCATGTTCCTGCTTCCCTCGCATTTCCGGGAACGATCAATATGGAATTTGGGGCCGCCTATGGAAAGGAAGAGATGGAGAGATCCGATACTATACTTTACGATATCAGTATCGCTACAAGCCCTAGCGATCAGATACAGCAAGGAATAGATCACCACGTTACTGTAGCTGCAGAAGACCCTCACAATGTCGAGGATGAAGAGAAAGTCGATGCAGCCCATCTACAAGCCTTTGCAGCAGCAGGCACTCCTTCATTCAAAATGACTTGGCCACAAACCTAGTCAGGTATTGATAACGAAATTTATACCAAAGCTCTCGTTTGACAGGGCTGGCATCAAACAAGCTTTTGCAAACATTAGGACTTTACCTTTGTATATGCGCCACCAAAATCTCTGTAAGCCCTGTGCATTCATTGACGTTGTTAACTTTGCAGGCGTAACCAACAGAGCGTTATCGAGAAGATGTGAAATCACCCAACTCGCTCTCAGGAGAAACACATGACAAGGGTGGGTTGAGACGCTTTGAATCTTCTTTTCACATAATATACTGCCCCAGTCACAACACTTTCGCAATCTCATTTCCTTCTATCAAACAGAAACATAGCTAAATTTTCACAAGTAAGCAATGTTTAAATGCTTATCTACATGCAACGTATACGCACGTGCCTGTTCTATAATATGTTCCATTGAAGTCAATATATACTTTTGTTTCTTTGGAAATAACAACTTACATTGAAATCAAAATATACTTTTGTTTCTTTGCCCAAAATAAGGGAGCAATCTATGGCCATCAAAAGCTTTCTTTGCTCTAGCCGTTGATGTGATTCTAACCAAACGTTCCAACACGTCCTTATATCAACCACCATTGATGTTTTCTATCATGGAAACATTATTTCTCTCTAAACTTACGTAGAGCGTGGATAGTGTTCATAACATTTTCCAACTCCTCATCCTGCTACCATTGCATAGCATGGGTAGCTAAAATGTGCTACTAGAAGTTCATGAGAACAAACAATATGGGTAAGACTTAGGAAGCTTGGCCATATGTCTAGATGAGGTTGAGACTCGTTTGAGCTATGTCACATGTGGCATTAATGGTTTTCATTGGCAACATTATCAAAGAGTTCAAGAACACTAAGAGATATTTCTTACTTAATTCTATCCTTTGAGAAGGGTAAGCTATTGGGCAGGCCACCAATCACTTAAAAATCATCAGAACATTGAAGGGCGAATCTTGATATTAGATGCCAAAATTTTAAGAACATCTATTTGCCTATCTAAGAGCTTGTTGAGGAGAATAAGGAGGACATTATGGATATGATCCACTCAATTTCTTCAAAATTCTTAGAGGGAGGGGGATTTTTGAGCTATGGTTCAAGTAGCAATGATGACTCATTCCAACGAAGTAAGACCAACAATTGCTGATCGAAGACCATTTACAACTTTAATCTAGCCCATAAGATACATGCCAAGCCAATAGCCAAAATGTAGGATTCCTACTACTACATTCTATTCCTAGAGAAAAATTCCATTTGAAAGTGACATATGTAGATTATAATTTCCTTAATGGGGCTCACATGTTGGATGTTAAGGAGTATTAAATTAAGAACATGAGAGGGACATCCTCCTAGTTCAATTGGTGCAAGGCTTATGATGGGGAGACATGCTCCTAGATTCAAGAGGTTTTAATTGGACAATAGGTTTTAATAACTATTTTATAGAATGGTGGAACATACCTTCAATGGTGAGCTTAGAGAATTGCATTCCATTAGGGATACTTATTGACTCCCTTATCATTTTTGCTTCTTATAGTACCTATCATTCCTTCCTTCAAAGATTAAGACTTCAAGAGGGGTAACCTCATGGGGCTACCGCTGCTCCCAAGGATGGTGCCATTGAAGTCTTTTGAATTTGATGGCAACACTAAAGCAAAGATCCCTTATCATTTGCTTTTCTTATAATAAGGAAGATTTCAAGAGGGGAAATCTTGAGGGGCTACTCTCCTATTCTCAAGGATGGTGCGATTGAAACCTTTTGAATTTAGTGGCAACACAGAAAGCAAGGCTCTCTTATCATTTGATCATCTTCTTATAGTACCTATCATTCCATCCTTGCAAGGGGGGGAGCGTCTATAAATTACCTCTCTTATTCTCAAGTGGTTCCATTGAGTTTTTTGAATTGGATGGTAATACAAAAAGCAAGGGGTACGAATTTAGTTTACATACAAAAATCCACTTGTATAAATAAATACTCTTGAAGGAATGCCATCTAATTTGACATACACATGATAAAGCTCTGAACTCGCTCTCAAGAAATACCATCTTGTACAACAGACACAAGGGATAATAACACGTAAATACCTATTTTGAGTTGCATACTTAATGTATGTAGAAGGCCACAAAAAACCCATATTTGTCCATCTATGTGTTATATATGCATTTGCATAATGAGGACCCCTTGACAAAAAGGAGAGTGGCAAGGTTTAAGCTTAATTTAGGGTGTTTATAGAGCAAGTTACACATGATTCCACCAATTTCTTATGTATGTGGAGAATCTACGCAATCAAGTATGTATGGACGAGAACCTTAAAAACAAAACAATGCATGCAATTGGGTAGGAATTGCTTAAATGAATGATAGCATAGATATGCTTTTAAGCAACTATAATAAAGACCCTTGAAGAAATGCCATCTTTTTTGAAAGCCCTCAAGACATACCATCTTGTACAATAGACACAAGTGATAATAACTCGTAAATAATTTCTTTGATGCATACATGATGTATGGAGATTAAGGGAAAAGGCCCATCTTTGTGCATCTATGTGTTATAAATGCATCTACATAGTGAGGAACCCTTGACAAAAGGGAGAGGCAAGGTTTAAGATTGGTTTAGGGTGTTTGTATAAATACATCTACATAGTGAGGACCCCTTGACCAAACGGAGAGTGGCAAGGTTTAAGATTGGTTTAGGGTGTTTGTAGAGCAAGTTACATGATTCGACCAATTCCTCATGTATATGGAGAATGTGTGCAATCAAGTATGTATCGGTAAGAACCTTAAAACAATACATACAATTGTATAGGAAATACTTAAATGAATGATAGCATAGATCTCCTTTTGAGTAGCTATAATTACTATGGCCAAAAGTATTCAACATGGTTAATTATAGTAGCAGCTATGGTTATAACAAAAACATACTATGGTTGTAACAAAAACCTATCATAAGTAGTAATCTAGTTGTAAAAAATCACAATTGTTGAGCACTTATTCAACAATAGGGGAATATGCTATAATCTATTATCCTCACTAATTTTAAACCAATGGTATAAGTTTGAAACAAGCCTTCATTGAAAAATTTGACCAAGTATGTACTCTTACCTAACAACATAGTATGTACTCTTACCTAACAATTTGATGACTACATGGAAGTTTGCACTCAACCATTTTATCATGATGAGCATGTTGTGGGAGTAAAACTCTTTCTCATCCATAATTGGCAGCTAGCTTTAAGGCTAGTCAAAATAACCTGCAAGAGATACATACTATAGTGATATATTCCTAAACATCCTAGAGGAGGAGGTTGCAATACTACATAAAGGGGAGCACCTTCAACGTTTTTTATTATAGTTCTATTTGTAATTTGGAAAGTATCAAAGGGACCTTGAACATCAAAACACATGCCTAAGATTATGTCAAATCCAATAAATCAAACTTGTCTATTTTTCATCACTTTTATTAGAACACCAAAGGTCAATATTGCCAATGCAACTATTGGCATCAATTACTTCATTGAGTACTCATCCAATTTCAATTACATTAGAGATTTTTTTTTGGGTTGACTACCCCATCACAACCTATAAATATGAAAACGTGTAAGATCCTATTCATGTGGATGTAGATGCACAATTAAAACTTGGGGATATATGCTACATTTGTGTACATTACATCAAGAATATTACAACTACACCCAACCATCAAATCTCATTGTTTTGTGTAAATGCCATTACAAAAAATTTGGACTCAAAAAGGGCCCTGTAAGGGAGCCCTTGGGCTAGTGACATGGAAGAATAAGGTGAATAAAACCCAATAGAATATTGGCTAGTGGAGGGCAATAGAATATTGGAAGTGGCCTGACTTCTCTATTTCTTTATTCAATGGCCCAAACAATGAGGTGGAGCACCCACTTGCTGCCTCAACTCTCCCATCACGTTTTTTAACTATAACCAAAGTGAGAAACCTAGTTTCTCAACCAAACTTGAACCATTTGACCTGAAACCAAATCCTCCCATCCAACTACCACACTCCTTTCATTCTCTCTCATTCCTCTTGCTTCCCCCTCATTTCTGAGCACCATTTCAAATTTTTCTTTGCTCCAGTCCTCTTTTCAAATTTCCTGTTAGCTCTTAAGTGGGAAGTTTCTTTCTCTATTCTCCCTTTCATGGGGTGGACTCTCATGCCAAAATCTCATCACTTCTCTTCTCTACCTGTGTTTCCCTCCCATTTCACTCTCATTCTTTCAAAACGTTCAAGATTTTTGAATGAGATTCAACCTACCTTCTTCTTTCTCTATTTTGGGCGCTTCTCCTTCAAATCTCGCCACTTCCTCTCTCATCTGAGATTCTCCCACAATTTGAAATCATTTCATTTAGGAAGACAAGGTGATCAATGTTCTGGGCGAGCCATGAATGATGCAAGGTGTTTGGAGCTTAGAAGGAGCTATTGGACGAGATTCTTAGAGAAAGGATCAAAGAAGATTGACTTTCAGGAATTGCAGTTATTGATGCATGAGAATCAATCTTTCTTTTGCCCATCTCTCAATACTAGTTACTTTCCCTACTGCAATCTCTAAGGGTGCACGATTTCAAACCATTTGTGAAGGTTTGGGGTCCATCCAAACACCTTGTATGGAGGTTCAGGTTAGATAATATTTGGAACAATGCAACACAATGATTATGACGAGATTTGTTTGTTAATGATGTAACTTTGAAGAGCAATTAGTTCGTAGTTCATTTTGTGTAGTTGTGTTGTTTTGTTTTATTTCATGGTTTGAAATCGTTGAAATTTTTTTTTGTTTTGTAAGAAATTTCATGTGAAATGACTCTTTTTCACTCTTACTATCAATGATTTTCTACAGAATATTGCTTGAAATAGATTTCGAGATGTTTGGGAGTATATAATTTGTTTTGAAGAAAGAACCATCAACTTTATCAATCCTAGAACACATTTGGGAGCACTGGGAGGGACAAGTTTGATCACATTTTTCGAGCATTTTTCTTTCAAAGAGTCGTGCTCCAAGAATCAGGTACTATTCATTCATATAGTTTTAGAATTTTGTTAGTTTTCAACTCAAATTAGGGTCTATCAAAGCAACTAATTGCATGGAGATTCACGTGAGAAAACCTTTAGAACAATGCAAGACAATGAAAATAATAAGATTTAATGATGCAACTTTGAAGAAGCAGTTAATTTGTAGTTTTTTTTGGTAATTTTGTTGTTTTCTTTTAATACATGATTTAAATAGGAAGAAAGATTTTTTGGTTTTAAAAGATACACTCCTACTATTGAGTTTTTTTATAGAAGATGGTTAGAAATAGATTTGGAGTTGTTTGGAAGCATATAATTAGTATTGGAGAAAAATCCATCAATTTCAGCATCCTGGATTACAAGAGGGACCATTGAGGAGGACAAGTTTGATCACGGTTTTTCTTCAAAGATTCCTGTGAGGTATTGTTCATTCACATAGTTTAACAGTGTTTGATGATAAGTAAATGTTTTTTTGAATTTATAGATTTTAATCGTTAGATTTTGCATGCAATTGGGGTTTTCATTTTTGCTTGGTTTGATACTTTTCTGAAACATGTCATGTTTGTATATTATTTATTGATGTCAATGTTATATTATATTAGGTGGAAAGTGCATGAAATCATGCAAGCCGCTCGAAATTTAAAAAAAGGTGGATATCCATTTTCAAATAGATGCAGAGAATGCACCAGTTTTAAAGAGAAATGAATCCTCCTTAGCAACTGAAAGTGATTTAGTAGCTCTCCAAAATCAAGGAAAAGCACATATGGATTTGTGGGGTTAGAAGGAAAAATATAACCAGTAGATCCACAAACTTGTCAGACTCCTCAATTCCATGGATTGACCAACTTAATAAAGTTTCTATGTAAGGGTGAGAATGGTTTGTTAGGATATTATTGAAGGTTGATTGGTCATGGAGCAAGTAGCCTTCATAGCCAATATCAATCTTTGCTTAATGAAAGAGGCAAAAGGATCACAATGATGGAGGCTTGGAATCAACATTTGGTATCATCTATGCAAGCTACAAGTGTTCAAATGTCTGCATATGATGGCATAGAGAAGAAAAATTAAGAATTAAAGGTAAAGGTTCAAACATTAGATGCTTAATTGGGAGAGAGCACTATAAAAGCAATTCACTTACAGATGCAAAACACAGCTCTAAAGGATGAGATCAAGAAGTTAGAGAAAACATTATCATTCATGAAGGATACTCCAATGGGTCCAAGACTACATAAGAGGAAATTGCGTCCAATGGATGAAATATCCAAGAAAAGTGGTCACTGGAAGCATCGAGTGAGAGCTTGTAGGAGTGTTTCAGAACTCATGTCTATCCATGATGAACACTATGGTGCTATGGGTGAAGTGTTTACAAAAAAAATGTTGGAGTATGTTATACAACATCCAAAATTCAAAACTCTAAAATCAGAGATAACATCTGAGTCAATGAACAAAGTTGTGGAGCATTTCAATGCAACTAGTGCACAGGGAGTTTGTGATACTGCAGGGATAAGTACAAGAGCATATCGGCTCATATTTAAGAGCTTAAAAACAACATGTCTTTTTGTAGGAGCAAAAGTTAAGGCCCCGCTTCCTAAATCGACTGATGTTGATAAGGCCAAGCATGCACTCAATTTAGGCGTACTTGATTTAGTCGGTGAGCCCCAGCATGTATGTAGTACACTAACTTTGAAAACAAAGGCTGGAGAGACTAAAGAATTGGAATTGACAGTCAATAATAACTTTGTGATGGATGTTCGAAGAGTTCTGCAAGCCATGGTGAAGTTTTATGATATGCCTATGGAAGAATGCAATGGTACTTTGAAGATTGTACTAAAGGTTGATGAAAGTGAGGTGGTCAAAGGTCAAAATTTGGAAAGAGTTAGTTTGACAATGACGAATAGAATACTGGACCTTAAAGTTGAGCTTGATGATGCAAGACAATTCAGTGTGCAATAAGAACTGTGCAATAAGAACAGGAGATTTGGTGGTTGGTTTCCTTTGAGGTATGATGGAAATTAATGCAATAATGCAAAAAGACTTAGAATATTTTGAAATAACATGTGAGTGTTTTTTGCAAGTTCTGAAAGAGTTACATTCAATTTTGAAGTTGTTTTTTGACCAAACCGATATCCCAAGTGCGATCAAAGGTCATAAAAATGGTGAGCTACTTGAAGTTGAGGGCTATGGATCCTACTGTGTAGAATGGCATCTAGCTGTTGACCTCAAGACTATTAAATGTATGTTTAATGTGGCACATGGAGCAAATACAAGCCATCCTTGTCCACTGTGCATGTAGACGAGAGTACCTACAAAGGGTGGTAAAAAGAATCAAAAGCAATGAGCCTCTGAACTTATAGAGATAGATCAAACTAAGGCACTAGATAGGGATGCTCCAGGGAAAGATCCATCATGGAGCCCAATTCTTAAAATTCCTCTTGAGCGAGTACAGATTTTTGTGCTTCATGCTATTATGGGAATCATTGAAAAGTTGGTGCATCTATACATCATTGATGCATATAACTTGAAGCCCCAACAAGAGAGTGAGAGGATGATTGCAAGAATTGAAAAGGTTCTTTCAGATATTGGACTAGACTCTGGGCAAGTAAAGGTTACAAAAGATGAGAAAAGATCTGGAAAAATAGGAAATGTTCCTTGTAAGCCAAGCTTTGGTGGTGTCAAGGATTTAAAATTCCTTTATGTAAAGAAGAAGAATGACAAGCTCAAACGTGCTAATGAGTTTGATGTATGGAGAAAGTTAGATAATGCCTATTGTGAACGAGGGGGGAAGGGACTAAAAAGACTAGAAAAGGCACGAGTGTGGTTAGCTCTTGATAGCTTAGTACCTTTACTACAAAAGAAAAGATTCGAAGAAGATGATGCACAGTGTTTCATCAATGTTGTGAATGACTTTAGCCAGAATATGGAGATAGCTTGGGGAAAGAATAATTTCACACAATACATGGTAATCTCTAACTTGGACATTGAGATGCGCATATTGAATGGTCCTATATTTACTGATTTATTTTTCTATTTGGCAGCACATATTATATGCTCATGCACCATACATGGCATGGAATTATGGAAGCATCGGAGTGTGGTCTACTTAGGGCATGGAAAGATCGCATTGGCAAGCACGTTGTGCATATAATAGAGCGACCCAACACGGGGGTGGTAGAACTAAGTCAAGCCCAATGGTTCAATTGGCTCAATGGTGGTACAAGCATATCAAAATAAGAGCAGCTGCAACACTAGCATTCAAAGAGTCCTTAGTGTCCCATGTAGTGCAAGATGTTAACACGGAAAGTCAAAGAAGAATATACAACTCATCGAATGCAAGACAGAATCATGCAAGTTGGCATGCAACCTATCATAGACAAGGGCGCATATGGGTAGAGACAGATGAAAATGATGGTGTAGACTCTTCCAACGTGGATACCCATGCATAAGTTTCAGAATTTATTTGTAATTTTATTTATGTGATTTGCAATAAAGCCAACATATAATGGACGTGAGTTGTAGTATAAATGAGAAATTGTGTTATGGGATGTTAATTATAAGTATTTAGCTCAAGGTTGCACTAATTTTACTTTTTTAAGGGTTTTTAATCAAACAAGTATTTTTCAAAAATTAGGGTTTTTTGTCCCTATATAAGAGAATGCGCCCTCATTTTCATTTCACTGTTTAAAGAGCTCTCCACTCCCACACCACCTCCCACTTGCCCCTTAGATTTCCACCCTATCTCTTGCACCCTCACCCTTTCTCTTGCACACTCTCTCCATCCCCCATGGCCAGGTCCAAGATCAAGGCACCATGGAGACTAGCACAGCCAGACCCACCTCCAGACTCAAAGACAGAGAGTGATAGTTCCCCCCCTCTCCCCTCGATGATCCCTGTCGAAGGGAGAAACTGCCAATCTAGAAGCCAGATAGGGAGCAAGAGGGATAGAGGAAGGCACAAGAGGAGGGACACAGGAAGGCACAAGAAGATCCTCTAATAGAGATGGATGACTCGGAGAGCACAGAGGAGGAGCGTGTGGAAGAGGAACAACGAAGGACAAAGCAGAGGACCAAGAGAAGAACAGACAATCAGGGTCCACACCAACGGGGGCGAGGTGCCCGAGCTCCAAGTGCAAGTCAAAGAGGCCCTCAACATCCAGGAAGAGGCCCTCCACATCGAGGGCAAGGAGGTCCTCCTCCAGTGAGGCGGTACAGATTCAAGCTAGGGATAGTGGCACTACGGGAGATCAAAAAGTTTTAGAAGTACATTGGTTTGCTGATCTCGATGGCCAGCTTCGCAAGGGTGGTACACGAGGTCATGCAGGACCTCAACCTTAACGCAATGTCCTAGTTTTATAGGCGCGAAGTTGTGGAGGCTCCCTACTGTATTTCTAGAGATGCCTTGCTTGCACTGCAGCATGCATCTGAGGCCTACCTACTAGTAGACCTCATGGATGACACCCAACTGACTGCCATCCATAGGAAAAGGGCCACGGTGTAGACATGCAATTTATTGTACATCTTAGGAAGCCCAAGGACACTTAGGGATTTTGTATGCTCCACCATGCACTCTGCCTACGGGCATCTATCTTGTACTTTGCCTATGGCATCTACCTTGTAGAGGCCTATGGGCATCAATATAATAAAATGTTTGTTTTAGAATTGTCTTTGCATGTGCAATCTTAAATTTATTTTCAATGTATTTGCAATCTATTAATTTACTTACATGCACTCTTAATGTATACAAAAGCAAAATGAAATAATAAACATCAAATCTTAATAGAACATGCAAAAGGAAATAATACTCAATTTTACTTAACATAGAAAAGGAAACAATGTTCTGTAAACAGGAAGAGAAAATTATTTGAAAATGGTATTCTTCATTTACATTGAATAGTATCACAAAGATCATCAAAGCTTGAATGCCTAAGCTACTCTAGTCTATGCTTCTTCCTGCCTGGCTCAGATCCCTTTGTTGCTTGCTAAAGCAGAGAGGGCTGCATAATTTCATTCTCTATAGCCAAGGGATCTGTAATGCTAGCTAGCCCTGCAATAGCTATAATACTATGAAGCAGACCAGATCATGTGTCTGAGAACAAAAATAAAGCTACATTACGCCTAATCAGAATAACACGATCGGTAGTACGACGGATGGGCCTCATCTTCACCATCCGACTGAGGACCCTGAACTTCATGATGTTTATCTTTCCATCTGGCGATAATTGTCGATGGAACACCAAAATGTGTTGAGCCACTTTGTTGATGTAGTGGCCAATCGATGCCATCCCCCCACCAGAAGACCCTCTGGCTCCACCCTTGCATCGGGCATACTCATCAACCCATAAAATATCTTGCAACCAACAAATTACATCAAAATCCAAAGATTATATAAATCAATAAAATATCATTTTTCAAGAATTAATAAGAATAAGGGTTTTTTTCCAAGTAAAAATCATATCCTTAAGAAATCTTATTTGGGAGGCCACTGGGACCCTAGCAACCATGTCCATAAATTTTATGCCCAAAAAACCCTCGCAAGCCCAAAATTTGCAAAAATTATGCTCTGGTCGCATGATGTTGGATTTTGGGCTTGCAGGGGTTTTTTGGGCATAAAATTTATGGCATGGTTGTTAGGGTC
The DNA here is from genome assembly GCF_047967505.1 of Dipteris shenzhenensis. Lineage (NCBI taxonomy): Eukaryota > Viridiplantae > Streptophyta > Polypodiopsida > Gleicheniales > Dipteridaceae > Dipteris > Dipteris shenzhenensis. The sequence continues at coordinate 13,126,001 of NC_141610.1, forward strand.
CCAGTGGCCTCCCAAAAAACGTTTCTTAAAGATATGATTTTAATATGTGAAAAAACCATAACCCTATTTACATAAATGGAATGGGAGGGGCAAGTGGCAGGGGCATGTGTAAGGGGCAAGTGGCAGGGCAAGTGTGACAGTGGCAGGATGTCCTGGGTTCAAAATCATAACATTTGGTTGGGTTTTGTAACCTAAACCCTCAATCTTATTTTTCATTCCCTAAATCAAATTTGGGAGGCCTCTGACACCCTAGAAACCATGTCCATCATTTTCAAGCCAAAAACTCCCCTGTAAACCCTAAATCTGTCATGCAACTAGAGCCTTGTTTTAGTAGGGTTTTTGGCTTGAAAATGATGGACATGGTTTCTAGGGTGTCAGAGGCCTCCCAAATTTGATTTAGCGAATGAAAAATAAGATGTGGATGTCGGGTTTAAAAGTCATAAAATTTTCTTGGGTTTTCTACTCAACCCTAAACCCTATTTTTTATTCCCTACCAGTTAAAGAAAAAGAAATGATTTTTGTTCCTAAAATGGAACCTAGAATTATACTGATGATTTTAGATGACCTCGCTTTCAACTTGCTCCTCAGCTAGGCTAATAGTATTCTCCTCAAGCTCCAAGTCTAGGTTTAGGTCATCTCCTCCACCACTTGTTGATGGACCTGCTCCACCACTTGTGGATGCAGGACCCTTGGGCTGCTCGCCAACATCCTCATCAAACTTGCTACTCACAAGGAGAACGGTAAGGGCTGCAACTCTCTCCATCAAATGAATTGGGGAAGATGAATCATCCCCGATGGGAATAGCGCACTCATGGAGAGAGAGAGGGACATTATCCATGGCCCTACCTAGTGTCTTCTTGAAGTTAGCACTCTGGTCAAAAGAGCTCAAAATATCCAATGAAACTCATTGGTGAGAGAAGTTAGCGCGACAGATTGCCCATGGATAAGTCAATCAAAAAATTGAAGAGAGGGATTATCAGCAGGAAGGAGAGCTCTCAAGTGTGACTCAAGATGGAATGCTTTGCAGAAGATAGGATAAACCTGATCTGCAGAGGCATGGGAATCAGTGGATGAAATCCACTAGTCAAAAGCCTCTCTAGGGGAAGCCATGAGTGTAGGAGGATGCTTGGGAAGACGAAACAGGAGGCTGTGGAATGCAAGGTTACTCAAGAGTGGGAAACTAAAAATGTGAAAATGAAATGACCTTAGAAGTGTACTTTATAAATGGACATTGGCCTTAAAAATGCTCTTAATTACAATATTTTTATATTTATTGTTTTTTCTTTGGAAAGTCTCTCTCTCTCTCTCTCTCTCTCTCTCTCTCTCTCTCATAGACCCACAAGGTCTTCCAAGGATGTTAATATATCTTTCTTTCTTTCCCTTCCTTTGTATCCCTCATTGCTCTCTCTCTCTCTCTCTCTCCCCTCCTCTCCCTTGCTCTCTCTCTGTCTCTCTATCTCTTTTTCTCCCTTTGTGTCCCTATTTGCTCTCTCTCTCTCTCTCTCTCTCTCTCTCTCTCTCTCTCTCTCTTTTCCTCCCTTTGTGTCCCTATTTGCTCTCTCTCTCTCTCTCTCTCTATCCCTTTGTGTCCCTATTTTCAATCTCTTAGTCTCTCAAAGACCTTAATTAACTTTCGTATTTTTCTCTTTCTCAACTTAGAGGTGCAAATGAATAAATGCAATCTTAACTCTCTCTGTTTTCCTTTGTATCTCTCCCCCTCCCTCTATCTCTAAGAGGCCCTTTGTGTCCCTAACTGCTCTCTCTCTCTCTCTCTATTCATACATCTAACTCTGTCTCATGGCCAGGTGCATTATTTGTGTCGCTTATTGTACTCTCAACTTCTCTCTCTCTCTCTCAATCTCTCTTGCATGCTCTATTTGCTATCTATCTTGAGATCATACACTCTCTATCTTACACAATACAAATATACAAATATCCATACAAATTTAAAATTACAAATATTTATCACTTTATCATTCATAGACCATAGAGAGCCATCAATCTTGAGGTGCATACCTAATTAAAAAAATTTTAACAATAAATGAAACAACACTTTGTATTATATAAGATTTTTGTTCATACATGTAACAATGCCTCATTGCCAAGTGCATTGTTGAAGCACTAAGGATCCAAGAAACTGGATATCATATGAAATACCTGCCATCATGTCTCTACTATCTCTAGAGTACGGGGGGGGCAACAATTCTTACAAAGGACACCTGTCTCATCCCTATATCTAACTTTGTGATTATCAAGTCTAAAATAATAGTCTTGGGGAGGGATTGCTATTGCCAACTGCAATTCTTCCTTAATAAATCGCATGGTCCACTCCTCTTCCAATTCCAACATTAGATCAGGATGTCTTTGCCGATAAATTGATACCTCGACAATAGGATTGTGAGTCAGCCCATCGCGCAGATCGTCATCCATTGCTTCCCATTGAAGGTTCTTCCATCTAAACATTCTATATGTGAAAGTCATGCAGAGATTTTGCCTTCCAATGAAATACCTGCAAAATTTTGGATCTATCAATACATAGTATCCTGATCATTTTTTATACAAACAAGAATTGTAAGATCTGCTCACCGAAATGTCACATTTGAAGTGTTCAATCAACATTGTACTAAATCTTCGGCATGACATGTTCTTGTTGTCCATCCATTGTCAAATAGCTCAGATAGCCAATCCATTTCTAAGCTCTTGCAAGTGTAAGTAATCTTTGTTTCCCTTAATTGCCTACAACTTGCAAAGAAATCAACAAAGCATGGAAATGGAAGAAACCAGCTAACCTAGCATTTCTTCCACCAGTAGTTGGCTTCATAGCATTTCTCACATCATTAAACATTATATTTTTATATGATTCACTTATCTCCATACTTGGAAGTGGCCATTCGAGACTATCAAAAGAGGGCAAGGGAAGAGATTCTAATCTACCATACTGTCCTTCTTCATCTGGTACAATGAAAATTGAGTCATAGAAGAAGATCCCATCCTTTTTTAATTCTGATGGTGTGTGATCTTCATACTGAAAACTCCCGATCTCAACATGGAGGACATGCAACACCCCAGTTACGAATGCTGCAAGCTCCCATTCTTTGTAAGTAGATGGATATAAGTCTGTAAAACAAATACAAGGCATAAGACAGTAGTGTCAACGTCCCCAAATAGATGCAAATATTCTAAAAAGCAAATGAAGTACTAGTACACTTTGAAAAACTTACAATTGGGCCTATGATATGGAAGGCCTTCATTTGGATGCACATATATGTTTGCATGCATAAAGACATGTTGAATATATACTTGTGTCACTATGTTACTGCCAGGAGAATTTTAAAAATCTAAGATCCTTCCCTTCCAATGTTTGGATATGTCCATTGCATCCTTTCGACCCACCTTGTAGCACCCACAATTAGTGGGTTGCATTGTGATCCAAGAATATTTCTTGTAGAGCTGAGGAATCCATTCCCCATGCTCATCCTTAATATTCTTCAATACAACAGACTGTAAACTACTTCTATATCTATCATTTTCTACTTCCATAGTTTTTTCCCCTGTACCATATGATTAAAATTAGCTCTTTCTACTTCCAAAGACCCTCCAAATTTATGTCTTCTATTCTCTCTTTCTCTATCCCTCTCTTTCTCTTTCTTTGCAACTCTCTCCCTCTCTCTCTCTCTCTCTCTCCTTCTCCCTCTCCCTCCCCCTCCTTCCCTCTCTCCTTTAACTAAACCTCTCACAAAAACAAGCAAAATATTATTACAAAAAACATAGAATACTTCTCTCTCTCAGTCTGTCTTCCAAGGTACCCCTCACATAAACAAACATCAAATTTTTTTGAAATACTTAGTTATGATATGCTCTCTTCCTACTCTGTTTCTCCACAAACAAAGAAAACATTATCAATATCATATCATTCTCTCTCTGCCTCCCAAACTCTTTGATTAGGATCTCTTTTTCTTCCTTCTTTCTCAAATACTTCTAAAACCTAGCAATTTGAAATAGAATCTCTGTCTCTCTCCCTCAATCATCCCCTCAACAACATAGCAGTTTGAAATATAATCTTTGTCTCTCTTTTCCCTTCCTCTATCTACACCTCCTATACTAGCAAATAAGAAAACGACTATTTTCTATCTCTCTCCCTCACTCATTCCCTCAAATAGATAAAAAAACACAGCAGTTTCAAATTTAGTCTCTCTCTCTCTCTCTCTCTCTCTCTTTCCCTTCCTATATCTATCCCTCCTATACTACTGAAGAAAAAAATGACTATTTTATGTCTCTCTCTCCCTCACTCATTCCCTCAAATAGAAAACAACATAGCAGTTCGAAATAATCTCTCTCTCTCTCTCTCTCTCTCTCTCTCTCTCTCTCTCTCTATCTATCTCTCTCTTTCCCTTCCTCTATCTATCCCTCCTATACTAGTGAAGAAACCTGGAAAGTATGTGTTTCTTCTTCTGGAGTTGACTCTATATACTCCAAAAAGGTAGAGAAAGAGCTGAAAATGATAGAATACCCACTTTTCTCACTCCTTCTAAGGAGATTTAGGTCGCAACTTCAGGAGGTGACTCTCTATACTCCGAAAAGGTGAGGAAAGAACCAAAAATGAGAGAACACCTATTCCAAGCAGATTTAGGTCGCAACTTTGGTTTCTAAGAGAGAGTGAAATAAGTAGAGATTGAATGGAAGAGAAGACGGATGAACAGAGGTTTGACAAAATTTTCTCTGAGAGATTTTCGAATGTGGAAGAAAAACGTGAGCAAAGAGGAGAGAGAATGACTAAGCAAGAGTGGAAAGAAGATATTTTGAAACCAACTGCTAGAAAGTGGTGGGAATGAATGTTTGAAACGTTTTAAAAGAGAGAGAATAGGGGGAGAGCTGGTTAGGAAGTCAAAGTTTGGGCCAAATGGTTGAACCAAATGGAAAATGTGAGCATAGTTTTAGCTAGGGATAGTTTGCCTTGGGAGGAAAACAAGGAGGCCTGACATGGTCAGGGCAGGCCTGACAAAGATAATTTTTTATTGTAAACCACCAATGACGTATTTTGGGGTATTTTGAAAAAAATCCAAAAATTTCCCCTAGATTTGGGGAGCCTCTGTTACAGAGAAGTCCACATGGCATAATCTCCTTCATGGATACCATATTCCCTTATCCAAGCCTCTAATATTTTAGTAATTCTCCAAAGGGCCCCTTTTTTAGTCCAAAATTTTTGTAATGACAAATTTATACTTCAATGCTTTGATTTTAAACATCACCATTACATTTTATGGCATATATGTTTAATAATGTGTCCATTATTTATGTCCTCTCTTCATCTTCGTGACTCGTTTCCTTTCCCTCTTCATAATTTTTCATGCTATCACAGATTTCTCTTCCTTTGCTAAGGCATTGTGTTTGTGCACAATATAGATGTTATCCTCTTCTTTGAGTAGCTTTAAAAAGCTTCTCATTCTAACAACCTATGCTCAAATTATGAGGTTTTAAAGATTTATGTGGTTTGTGAGCATCCTTGAGTGTGTAAGTGACTAAGTGTGAGTGAAGAGTGAGTGTTATTAGTTCTTTGTAAAACTTTATAATGATGTAGTTAGACTACTTCTTGTCATTACTCATTTCCTTAGTTTATAAACTATTCATAATAATTATAAAGTGGGCTTTGTAGGAGCTTAATAAATCTCGTGAATTCTTTTATTCCTACATTTGAAGATGGAAGCATCTAGTAGTAGTATTAGTGGCAATGGCAATGACGGTAGTAATAGTAATAGTAACAATAGACGCAATAGTTCCGGTACTAATAGCAATGGTTGTCACAAAAAGATAGAAGATCCAAAACCATTTATGAAGCTACAATGGCCCTCCAATGGGGGAGAGTGCTCATGTGTGCAAGACACATGTACTTTTGCTATGGACTCCTCTACATGCAAGGGATGTTGAGAATTGAAGGAGGAGAGATAGAGAGAATGCGAGTGAGGGGAGAATGAATGCATGAGATGAAAGGTTATCACCCTTTCAATAGTGGCCTTTGGAATCCAAGGCCCATGTATCCATTTCACTACCCTTAGCCTATGATCGCGACTTCCTACCATTTAAATGAACCCATGCATCCTACCCATTCACAACAAGACAAAGCAACTATAGACATGCAAAATAGCGAGCATGTCTATAGGTGCAACTAGAATAGTAGAAATACGGGTGCATCTAATAGTGCATCTATTTGCACATCTAATAGCGCGTCTAATAGAGCGTCTATTAGCACGTCTGCACTATGAATTAGATGCGGATTTAGACGCCTTAAACCACTTGACATCCAAAACATACACAAAGAAGTGTCGAAAGTCAAGCTTAATAATATCTTGTATTATGCCACAATAATCATCCATGGCTCCATTGGCTCCCTCAAAGCTAGCAATGACGTAGCAATCTTGTGTGTTTCTCTCATCAATCCGTTGTGTTCGGAAATGCTTGCCCTCACACCATATAGCATTGAACATAGTACACTCACACGAGATTCACTAGTAATAATAACGAGACGTCACCTGTGTGTAATAAATATATGAAAATTTCCCTTATCTACCCCCTATTTACATGACCTTACCTTATAAAATGTACCTTCCTTCCCTTATATAACCCCCCTCCCTTACACTCACATGGTATTATACAATAAACCCTAGTGGACCCCCCGAGAGTATACTACACAAAGACAAAATCAATTAAATAAGCAATCTAAATTGTTGAAAGCTCCTAACTTATGCATAACATTCTATATACCAACCTTGCTCATGCATTCCCTAGCATACTCCCTTTCTTCCATTGTGATATGCATCCCCTCGTCTCTCTCTACTCTCTCCATTTTGTCAAGTAGCCAATCCACATGAATATCCTTTGAAAGTGCTCTTAGATGCTGAGGGTATGGCACACGAGATTCGTGATGTGTACAAAAGAGGGCCCTTTCTCCTTGTCTTCTTGCCTTTACATCCTCGTATCTTGTCACCCATCTTTTAATCACATCACTATTAAGCATGCAATAAAGGTTGATATTATTAAGCAACTTCATGTCTATTGCTTTGCTCTGTCCTTTCCCTTGAGGCACAATAGAGGTCATCCTTAGGTCTTCATCATCTCTCCATAGTCATGGGAGAGAGCTATCCACATCAACAAGAAACTCAGAAATTTATACAAGTGACTCTTGTACCACCCTTGGCCATGCTACCTTCGGGCCTTGCATTTTGTCTCACGAAACCCTTCAACTTCATGAAGCGCTCGAGGAAGAACAACCATCGTGCATGTATAGTGCCACATATAGCAATCTCATCCACCAAATGCACTATGAGATGTAGTTGGCTTGTGAGAATAGAAGGTGGAAATGTCTCCTCCGTTAAACAAACCACCTCCACAGACATAACTCGAGCATTCTCAAGCGTGGTGGGATCTAGATTTCCTTTGAGCTCACATATCTAGAAAGGAAAAAGTACACCATATTAGCAATATGAAAGCCTTGCATGGAGCATTGATACACTTCACATTTTGTATCTTGTAAAGTACCTCACAAGCTCGCCCATCTTGTAAATACAATCCTTCACGTCCTTCGATGCACTACGAGAAATGCTAGTAAGTAGTATGAACTGAAATGGTTGATTAGTTGCTTCTAATTCACTCACAAAGTTGGAAGGAAAAGGGTATTATACACATAAAATACTTACTTGGAGCATCTTGTGCCAATCATGAGATTTCAAGCCATATAATTGCTCTACACCTCTTTTCTTGCTCTTTGTGAAGGCCCCCTTCAAACACCTCATGCATCCAATGGGAGTACGAATTGTAGTGATAGCTCGCTTCAGTGCTACCATCTCTAGCTTTAATAACCTCCACAGTGCACAAGGTAAAAAGACATGCCCATTTGGCCTCACTGGAGCTACTTGTTGAAGATGAAGACATCCTATAGATAAACAATCCAAAAAATTTGTTCTTGCATGAGTTGTAAATATCAAAACTCTGTGTAGCATCTAAAAGCACATCTAACACCGTGTTTGTACTGTGGAATGCATCTATAGGTGCATCTAAAACATAGTGTAGCCACGCTGATAAACGCACGTTTAGACGCACTTTTAGATGCGTGTTTAGAAGTGCAAACTGCGAGCTGATTTTCGAACCTACTTTTAGCGTCCTTGCTTTCCTTCACATACTTTTAGCATTGCGCGACTTGCTTTCCTATTAACAGACACAGCTCCAGGCATCCACACTTATCTCCAAGCACCCACACTCATCTCCAAGCTTACATAGTCATCCCTAAGCATACAAGAGAAGAGGGTGAACAAGGAAGAGAAGAAAGAGAAGTAGCTTTGAAGAAGGACAAGAAGCTTCCATACCTCTATCCAAGGTAAGTCTCTTGGCACTTGATTCGTCCTTTGTCATATGCCATTAGGAAAAAAGGGAGCTCATTTTGGGGCCTTTTACAGTTTGGAAAAATAAGCTCTCAACCAATCAATAGAGGGCCAATGTAACGTTGAAAATTCACGAAAATAAGAGAAAATAGAAAAAAGAAACAATACTTTATGTAGGTACAAGCGTGCTACATTAATGTGGAGATTGGTTTTTTATTCTCACAAGATCTTTGGACAAGAAGATAGAATCTAAACTGACATTTTATCTGACAAGGGCCTTCCCGCTTCCACCTTCCTTTGAACTTTGAAATGTTGTGCCGCCTTTCGTGCGAAAGGTCTACCATTCTACACCATTGCCTCATTGTGCAGCAGCCTTTCTTTTCCAAAACTGCTCCCTTGATCCTGTTTGGCGTAGAGTAAGATGTTTCTCGTCAACTGTCTGTCTGCCCACTTTCTCTTTCTTGAAACTTCAAATTGTTATCTTAGTTACATTACTTTGCTATTGTTACAGATTCAGAAAATCTCCATGGTGAACCAAAACCACGGCTGTTCTTGTGGAAGACGCTCTGTGGATGATAATGCTACGAAGGCAGAATTATACCAAACATCCTTACCACATCGACCTGCTTCTTCTATTTCGTCGGTAGAGAATTCAAGTACAGTCAAAACAGAAGGAACTTGGGAAAGGTTTAGTGTTTCGAAAGGAGCATGGGTGCTTATGCAACCTAGCAAAAGAAAAAGACCCCAGACAAAAAACATTTTCTTGGCGTCATGGAAGGGAAGAGTACGAGATTTTAAAATCACCAGAGGGAAGATATCCGTGAAAGAAGTTTTGATTCAGCACATGTACATGCATAAAGAACTTGTCTTGTGAGACTATCCAAAAGATCTTCCGCAACATAGGCCTAATTGTATATTTTTCTATTGTGGTTTTTTTCTTTGCGAGGTGTATGGATTTTTAAGATGAAGCTTTCTCTCTTAGCTTATTGACATTCTTGTGTTGTTTTATTTCAGATTTATATCCTTCATCGTATGAGACATGGCAAAACATCGATTGTATTCTGGGATTTATAGATGTTTTGCATGGATCGATAGGAGAACAACAATACCAAGGTCGATGTGCAACAGAGCTACACATGGTGTATTAATAAAACAAGACCTTCCGGCATGGAATTCAGTGGATTGGCCTCACCCACATTCTAGTGTTACAGAGGCATATAGGGCGAAGCTTTTTACAGAAGTACAGAAAGCTCTGAGGCCCAATATTGCCACTAGGATGGTAAAAATTTCTTTATGCATGCCTCTCACAGTTTTTGTGGACTTGTTTAATACCTTTCTAGTGAAGGTTTCAAAAACAATGTTCACAGTTAAAGCAACAAATTCGGCATGCATGCCACAATTTTTGGATAAAGGTTGGGATAAGAAGACATGTAGTTCAGTGTTTTGTGAGGTTGTCCAACCTTCTATGCAACTGAATTACATGGTTGCATCACAAAATTTTATTTTCTCTTTTTATTACGAGCGCAGTCGAATGCTAGGCACAAAACTAGTCCCAATGGATCAAGATGAAGATTCTTTTGGTGCAGAAAATAAACTTATTGATATTGATGTTGTTGAGAATGGTGATGTGCTAGTCAATATCTCATTAAGAGAATGTTGCTCCCTAGCTCAATTGCGCAATGACATTCTGTTTAAGACAGAAGGTTCTATCTCAAATGACTTTTTATTTATCTACAACAACAAAAAGATACACCATCTGATTTATCCTAGTCTCATTAAGCATTGCTATTAGTTTAATTTACCACTCTGATTCATATTACTTTTTTGCAGTTGCTCAAAAGAAGAGAGAGCTCAATAAAATGCAAAGACATCAAAATTTTAAAAATTGAGATAACACAGACTCCATAAACAAAGGTTTTGTATTCAATCAAGTAAGATTTTGTACAGAACTGTTTAGTTAAATATGTAGAACATATTTCTAACATCCATTTTCTATTTATGTACAGCTTGATCCAGAGGCTGCTCTACATTTTTTGAAGGATCTTTTTTCTACTACTCCATCCTGTCCTGTGCAGTATGTTGGTGTTGCTTTATTGTCTCCTCCACTACCCCAGGAGCATCTCTTTGCTGTTGCTCCACCTTCTCCTCAACAACATCAGCAGCAGGTCTTTGCTCCTATGTCTTCTCCTCCTCAGCACTATGTGATTGCTCCTGTGTCTTCTCCTCCTCAGCACTATGTGATTGCTCCTGTGGCTTCTGGTCCTCAGCATTAGGTGCTTCATCTGTGGCATCAAGGTGTATGACACCTTCTTGTACTTTAGAGCTCTCACCCAGCTCCACAGTAGCTGGTACAATAGGTTTGGGGGAGGCATAGCTCAAAAACCTCCAAATTGTATGAGCTCTAAAATTATGTACATAGTTGGAGCTGAAGCTATCCTCTTTCATCTGCAATGGCAGACGATAATTTAGAACGCTTTGTATCATTATGAATTATCTTCAAGCTAAATGAAAATTATTTTTCCTTACAAGGTCTGGCTGTTCCTTCTCAAAGTAGCTTGAAAGTAGATATTTTGCATTGATCAGCACTCTCCATCCGCAGCTACTTGAATCATTTTGTTGTGGTGTCTGTACAGTTGGAAAGATATGTTAGAAACTATTAGCATCTGCACAAAACAAAATTATTCAATAAGTTTAAAGACATAGCATTTAATAGACTTTTTACCTCTAGACTTATTGGCTCTATTGAATCCAAAAGAGAGACATTGGGAGGACAGTGATCCAATGCATCTAAAAGCCTTCTAATACAACTGCAATATGTATAATTTAGTTAGTATGATATCAAAATAATGAAATTTTAAGTTCAAAAAGCACACACAGCACTTACAATTTCAGCTCTCTGTGTGTGTTTTTTAGAGAGTTGAATAGAAAGCATTGCTTCTGCTGGATGTCAATAGAAACAAAACTCCAGTGGTCACTGCATAAGGAAAAAAGCATAAGGAAATCAAAGGCTACAACAGTTCCCAATCTTAAAGAAGAATCTTAAAAGAAGTAGTCACCCACATACCTGCTATGGTATGGAAGTAGCAAAACATCAATTACTTCAAAATTACAGTGTTTGAACCAGCTGGAAATACTAATGGGAGTCTCCTTTGCATCTCTTAATTTAGAAGAAATGGCAGGATCAATAATATGGACTGTATGCTGTACAGAGGGGTGAAGCCAGCTTCTCATCATGCTGCATATAACCAAAAAATAATTAGGGTAGGTTATAAAGGAGGTACAAGGAGGATTGATTTGCAAAAAATGTAAAATAATAGACACTTACTAGAGCATTGCAAGAACGATAGTATCTGAGCAATACTCATTCTTATGAGCCAATGCTGCTAAGCATTGTTTTGTCAAGTCAAAATCATTCATTGAAACTTCATCCTCAATATGGACAACTACATCAGGGCCCAGCTCCTGCAACCTTCTATGTATTTGCAGCTCCTTCTTTCCAGTCTCCACATCTATAAAAAATTTTGTTTCTTTTATTTGCTACTTCAGTGAGTCCTCATAAGCAGCCTTCCCTCTGGTGTTCTTTGAGTGTGTTACCTCAACAACCTTTACCTCATCAACCTTCAACTTCCTTGTAGGTGGAATTAGCAATATGTCTCTCATCTTTATGTCCTGCCATTCCACAGGATGAACAAGCTTGTCATACCTCCATCTCACTCTGGACAATGTGTTGAAGTCTTTGGCCATCAAAGTCACCCTGTGAGCATGGGCTGCTACAAGCATTGCATCTTCAAAATATTTTTCCAAGTTATCCTCTGCCATTTCCTGTAAGGAAAGAATGGCAGTTCTATTCCACCTGAACCCAAGGTTCCAACTATCACAAATTTCTCTCACCAGTCTTTGAAAAGGTGCCTTGGGTATTGCAAAGCCTATAGCTTTCTGTTGCCTCCTGATCTCCCTTAGCACACTTGCACCATGATTCAATCTTTTGGCCTTTTGCTTGAGCAAGCTCATTGGCTTACCCTTCCTGCCATGTGCAGCTCTTCCCTTTGGAGGCACACTAAATTTCTTGGTACCTGCCCCAGCTGCTGTTGCTGCAAGCCCTGGCCCTTTGCCAACTTTCCTTGCAGTTGACTTGGTTCTTGCCATCACTCTGAAAAACTACATACAAAGGATTGGAAAGAGATTACAGACATGGAGAACATGTTTTGACAAAAAAAAGGCAATCACAGGGGTGGATGAAGCAATATAGAGAAATTTGCAATAAAATGCGATATGAGGAGTTTGAAATTCCAAACAGGTCCAAATCGTGTTTTGCTGCAAATTCCTGAAATGACATGCTGGTGCATTCCTACAGTGATTTCTTTGTCTCTACAACTAAATACAGTATGAATGGAGTTTATGCAAGAAGATTACAGCTATGGATAGCTATGGAAGTCACAAAACCAGAATGACAAGGGTTGAAGAAGCAATATTTCAATATTTGCAACAAAACGCGATTTCAGCTGTTTGAAATTCCTAAGGCCTTCTCCTCGTGTTTTCCTGCAAATTCATGAGGCAGCATGCTGGAATATGCCTTCAGTCATTTGAAGGTGTTTGCATAACCATACAGGATGGATTGAGTCTATGGAAGGCAAGAAGTGTGCACAGACTGAAGGGAGAACCCATAAGTACAGTTTTACCCTCACATGCAAATATCACACTTGAAGATCTGCATTCCTACAGTGATTTCTCTGTCTTGACTTGAGTCTATGCATTTCCATGCAGGATGGATTGTTTCTATTGTAGGCAAGAAGATTGCAGAGACTAAGGGGAGAACCCATTGTTACTGACCTGGAATCTATCTGTGGATGTGCTGTGCTGCTGATGATGTGCTGCTGATGAGTAACCTGTGCTGAGGATGAACCTGTGCTGCTAGACAGGATGCTGATGTTGCAGAGTATGGAGGTAGGGAGGCAAGAGAGCAGAGACTGGAGGGCAAGAGGTCTAAAACAGGATACCACAAATAAGTGCAAATACAAATAAGGCATCTTCTAAATTCCACACGTGTGAAATGTAGTCGTTTTTCACACGTGTGGATGGGACCCAGATCTCTTGGAGTTTGAAATTTGGCACATGTGAAAGTACACTTTATGCCTTGGAACTTGTTCCATTCATGATTTCATAATCAATACCACAACCACTCTTCCCTCCCCTGCCTCCCAATCTTTCATCCCTGCCACGACCCTCGCATCTTCCATTTCCTTCTCTCTGATCCTTTCCTACCCAGCACACTCCATCCAGACTGCAACCTACCTGAAGACTACTACTACTGCCAGATCTCCAGGTTACCTAGAGTACAGAGTTCAAGCTAGTGAAAGAGCAGGAGATTTACCAGTGCAACTCCAACAGCATGGAAAAGGAAAAAAAAGGTCAGAATTCTAGATTGGTTTCAATGTTTTTTAACATATATTTCTTCCATCCATTGGATTTTTGATGTCCAAATGTCTTCACTTATCTCCATCCTTCTCGTTACATTTTCAATTTATATTGTCCAAGAATGTGGTAAATCACCCAGGAATTTGATTAGAGATGGATATGAATAGAAACTAGAAATTTGCAACAAAATGCAAGGAGAGTGGTTTATAATTCTCTAAATAGCCCATATCGCATTTTGCTGCAAATTCCTGTTGTTGACACATTCCTCATGAAAAGTTTCACTCAGCTCCATTATTTCTCTTGCATATGAGATCATAGTGTCCAGGAATCACTGAGATGAACCTAGTGCTTGATTTGACATGCACATGAACAGAACTGGAGAATTTGCAACAAAATGCGAGGAGAGTGGTTTATAAATCTCTAAATAGCCCATATCGCATTTTGCTACAAATTCCTGTTGTTGACACATTCCTCATGAAAATTTTCACTCAGCTCCAGCATTTCTCTTGCATATGAGATCATAGTGTCCAGGAATCACTGAGATGAACCTAGTGTTTGATTTGACATGCACATGAACAAAACTGGAGAATTTGCAACAAAATGCGAGGAGAGTGCTTTATATTTTCCAAATGGTCTCCCATCGCGTTTTGCTGCACATTCCTGTGTCTGATTTGGTTCTCACTTCTACCTCATTAATTTGCTATCTTTAGCCCTGTGGAAATCTTCCTTGATGATGAGAAATGTTTTTGCTTTGGAACAGCTGGCTCCCAGGCCCCACCTTTCAAGAGGAAGCTGGACTTTTCTGCTGCTATTATTAGACCATAGCAATCACCAGGTGAGTCATGAGATGTCATGAAGGAATTATCTGGTGATATACAATGCATTCACTGATTGCATATTGACCAGCATATAGAATTCATAGTATATAAGTTTTTGAATAGGCAAAAAGAAGAGACTGGAGCAGAGTGCTGATTCTTCAATCAAAAAACAAATGGAACCAGAAGAGGACAATTCTCCAGATTTGCTCCTATTTGAGTTTCTTCACAAATGCAAGGCTCAGAGTAACTTCCATATATACCACAGTATTTTCAACATGGAGTTCACAATGAGCTCTGTACTGGAGCAGCACAAAGATTTTCTTTCAGACTATTGGGATACCTTCAAAGAACTGACAGAGGCAGGAAGAATTGTGGAAGGAGAAAAGGTCTTTGTGCATATAAATCGTATTGTCTCCAATGATAGGCTGAGGTACCATGTGAACAGAAGATTTGACAGCCTGCCTGATCAATATAAATTCAATTGTACTTTGCACACCAGAAAGTGCAGAGTACTGGAGGAAACCATGGCATTTCTTATGTACATTGTCTTTAGTCAGGAGTCTTTGGATGAACAAGGGCAGGAGATAGAAGAAGAAGACACATCTGAAGCAGAGGAAAAGGAGGATGTTTCTTTGGTCACAGAAATGGCAGAGCAAGAAGAAGATATTAACCTTCAGGATGAGGGGCTGCAAGTGGCTGCTCTTGACCTTGTTCAACTGAGGACAAAAACTCTGAGGGGAGTAGAGCCAGTTGAAGATTTTGATGTTCAGAGCAGCAACTATGCAGTGCCCATGGTTCCAGGTGTCTTGATTGGTGGAAAAGATTATGTTTCCTCCATGATATAGAGTGTATGTTCAATTTGAGGGAGGACTATGCCATTTCCCTTATTGCCCAGGCTTCAAGGCTTGACAAGGAGGTTGGCATAGAGGATGACCATTCACGACTGGCTTTGGAAACAATTTTTGATCCTGTAGAGGCCCTTACATTTTGTTTCAAAGAGGCTGAAAAGTTCCAAGACCCAGATGAAGCTACCTTCTAGCTCACACAGGAAGCTATGAATCTCTCAGCACTATACACAGAAAAGCCTAAAGAAGAGGCTGGACAAGAGGGGAGAGGGATAAATCTTTGGAAAGATGAACTGCTTGTTGCTGATGAAAATGAGAAGGTACTTCAAATCAAATACTTTGACTTCTGCTTAACTTTGTTTTTGTAGGTTGTGTACTGTCTCACTCCAATCTTTTGATATGTGGCAGCTACAAATTGAGGATGACACATTCCTCCAGAGATCAAGTGGAAGCAGGCAGATTGGGTTTCGCAAAATGTCAGGCCTAGCTCATTATATTCATGATCTAGGCAGTGCCAAGATCTTGATTTACCATAGGCAATTGAGCAACAATGGAGAAGCCATTGTTTACTTCTTAAAATGTTTGTCCAGGGCTTTAGGTGGACATGTTCTTTCATGGCAAAAGGAAAAGATCATTTTGATAGAGAGGTTGTCTGCCATAGATATATTTGGAGATTATGTGAATAAGCAGGCCTCTAGGGCCGCTTACTTTTTGTCTTACACTTCTTATGCATTAGCATGTGGTGTTAAGGAGCCCAAATATCTGGAGGGCTATGGAAAACACCAGCTCGTAAGGTTTCGAGAGCCACCCATGATTGCATCAGGCCACACAGTCCAAGAAGAGGAACAAGTGGAGACAGTTGAAGAAAAGGATACCCGTCCCAGACAAGCAACAGAGGCAAGCATTGATAAACAAACAGTCGACATCAAGCCAATAAAGAAGAAAAAGACTCCAATCAAGATCAAAAAGAGAGTTCCGATTGGCAGGCCCTAGGAGAAATAGGATTTAGTCATCAAATATAGCACAAACATTATATTAAATTTGAACTGATTTGTACAAAGTCTTTGATATCTGGTATGATCTTGTATAAATGATTAATAATTTGAAGATGAAATGATTTGTACATTTACATAGAGTGGTGTCGTTAAATATTAAACAAACAATATATTGAAATTGTGAACAAATTGTATTAAGTTTAGATCATATGTTTCACAAAAGAAATACTTTTCATGCATAACACCAAGAGTCACTTGTTCCACTTAAAAAAATTTCTATTGAATGAGTTTGAAAACATGTGGACATAACACCAATAAGTTACAAATGAGTCCTATTCATGTTTACTTGTCCATTTATGGTTTCTAAATATCGTCAATTCCCTCCATTGTCTATGTCTCTCTGTTGCAATTGAATTGTCTAGAGCTTGTCTTCGTCTTTGCTTTTGGGCTAGAAGAAAAGCAAGCTTGATTTTGGAGCTAGCAACTTTTCTTTTAGCATGCAGCCTCTGTAGTATGCCTCGGTAAAACCATTGGAAGACTTCCTTCAGACTATTTGCCTTCTGACTCCCTCCATAGTGTTGTGTGTGTCTAAAAAATGCATTACGTGCCATGTAGTGAGACTTCTCCATGCCTTGGGTAGACCAAATTGCTGGGCATCCATACTTTTTGACAAAATAGGGAAGGTGGTTGTATATGATATGGCGTAAGACATAAGAATGCATAGTAAGTAATAAAAAAAAGAGGATCACACTTAAGTAAAAGAAAAAGATAGAACCTTACCATGTAGTGAGTTATATTGCATGTTGTCCACGCGTCTTTCATTGACTTCCCAAAATGTTTAATTGCCTCCTTAAAGTTCTTGTAATCACTCTTTGTCCATGTTACTTTGTCACAGAACATGAAGAGTTGATCAAGAGACCTCCACACCTCTGCCTTCCTATTTCGTGCTTCCCCATCTGCCTCATGATCTTTCACAGCATTATGGACTTGCTTCCACAATCCATAATTAATCTTTGAAACTGTTCTACCTTGCCTTACTTGCTTACTATGTTTGGGTCGACACAAGAATCTTCTTGGCTTAACACCACCAATAGAGGGCTTGATTGGTACCTCCTTGCCATTGGTAGACTTTTTAAAATCCTTTGTGATTTGAACATCTCCTCCATGCAGACCTATATCGGATAACACTTTTTCCAATGCTTGAAGAACATCCTTTCTATTTTTTTTGGGATGGAGTTTCCAAGCAAATCCAATATATAAAAATACCAATTTCTCAATAATTTGACATAGACCATGTAATGTGCAAATGTGAACATTACATAGTGGAATGTCCAGAATGGCCTTGAAGTCAGGGTCAACTTTATCTCTATTAGGTGCTCTCTTCCATTATTTTGAATCCATTACTTGAGCTGATTCTTTGCAGTAAAGACAAGGAGACTTTGACTTGCCTCCTTTCCTAATGTTATACATGCACTTAAGTGTTTTAAGATCCCCGGCCATGTGCCACTCTACTTGAAAATCACCTTTTCCTGTAACATGGAGATTCTCACCTTGCACTTGTCTTTTGATTATTCTTGGTATTTCTGTGTGGTGAAACACCCAATCTAGTGTTTTATGGTCTTCGGTCTTCACCTGCCAGATTATAGAAAACAAAAGTATTACTATAACAGATTTGAAAACAATGACTAAAATCAAGTATAAAACAAAAAATGATCATACCTGGAATGAGCCTAACCACCATATGTGTTTCTCTAACTGCACACTAAAATACTTCGAACTCGCTTCAGTCAATGATGTATCAATTGCTCCATTCATCAATGTAATAGTAACTCTTTCCATTTTCTTTTCCTTTACAACCTCACACTCATCCAGTTTGATAACAAATTTTTAAATGTCTTTGCACTCCTCAAATGTTCTTCCATAAAACTCGACCATTCTTTTTTGAAGTTGTTGTAGATCTAAAAATATATTGTTCCAAGTATCATACACAGTGGTTCCTTTAACACCATGAAATATTTCTTCAATATGGATATATTGCCCAATAAATTCATCTATACTTTCATTCAAATGACCTCTTATCCTCCACATGGTTGCTGGATTTGGCAGTAAAACTCGTTTAATCCTTTGATCTTTCAAAGTTGAGGATATCGCATGGAAAATCGAACTATATCCCTTCCTGCTAACTCCACTAACATCAAGAGCCTCTTGGATTATAGTGCCATCAACTTGATTATTGGATACAAAGTCCTCTACAACATTACGTTTGACTGTTTTGTATTTTTTTTCCTCAATCAAACCTTTTGCTACACCGCAAGAAAGCAATCCTTTCATTTGTTTAACAGGAAGAAGGTTCGGGTCCATATTTTCTTTTGCAGGCTCCAATAATTTCCTATAGTAACAACACAATATGCCTATATCATTCAGCACCTCCATTCTTGTTTTGCGACAATCGACGAAATAGATATAGTCTGGAAGAGAGCCTTTTTTAGTATACAAAATGATAAATTTCAATCTAACCTTGCTTCCTGAATTCGTCGCTTGCATCCACCAGTCCCAGCCTTCAAATTTGCAATGTTTTTAATCTTCCTGCTACGTATTCTGTCTCCAAGCACGGTTCTCTTCTTTCTTGCTCTTGTCAACTCTTTTTTACTCTTTGAATGCTCCTCGCTTTCATTCTGCAACTGCTGCTCCAATTTTGCACGAATGGCTATCTCCTGCATCTTGGCCCCCTTTTCTTGTAGGTACATCATTTTATACGTTTCTGCAAATGTAGACTGCGCTAAAATATAACCAAGAAGTCCATTTTGTCCATCGTCGGCAAACCTCAGTAATGTGGTGGGATTGACAAATGGAGGTGTAGAGTTTTTTACTTGACATTTTGGATATATGCTTCCATCGCACCATAAGTCAATATGTTGAAGCCCTTCTCTTCTCATATTTTCCTGCTGTTGAGCATTCAGCACCGTATCCTTTCGTCTTTTTTGTGCTGGAGCATATTGTTCTTCTAAGTCGATGTGAAGATGGTGTAATTGCTTCTTCTGAGATAGTGACTCACTAGTATCGGCCATTTTTTGTGCTTCTGAGGTTGCGAAGTTTGTTTTTCAATCTCATAGTCGTTTTGTAACATGAATCGTGGAAGTGTGGCGGTATCCATGTGAATATTTTGGAAACTTGCAATCACCAAGTTCAGTGATGGACTCTTTATGAAAGGCCTGCACACGTCGGCAAAAGAGATGCGGAATTTTTAGTAAACAAAAAAAAATCTAAGGAGATATTTAATGCAAAATCGTGTTAGTCAGACAAAAGATTATCTTATTCCTTTTTGAATTGACAGTTCTGTAGTCCTTACCGACAGTTCTGAGCCATGTTTCCGTATTTTACTATTTTTGAGGTCTTTTAGGAGAGAAATAAATCAAAAAATAGTGAATTTCTTACAAGGCCCCAAAATGAGTTCCCTTTTTCCCTAATGAGGGAAGGGATGTTTTTGGCACTAGTGTTGTTCTTTTTGGGGTCGGGCACATGTCCTTTTTAGCTTCTTTTAAAAAGGCGTCTATCGGAGTGCGTTAAATAGCACGTCTAACATCGCATCTAATTTTTGGAAAAACAAGCAGCCGCGCCTATAGACGCATTGTTAGACGCAGTTATAGACGTGCTACGACAGTTTTCTTATGGTTTCTTGTGTGTTCTTCCCTTTCCCCTTCCCCTTCCTTTTCCTTCTCTTTCCCTTCCCCTTCCCCTTCCCCTTCTTTTTCCCTTAAGCATTCGTGAGGAAAGAAGGGATTGCAAGAAGGGATTGCATTCGTGGTCCAAGAAAGAGAAAAATTGGACTGAAGCATGAGGGCGGGATAAAGAAAGAGGGCATGCATGATGGAGCATTCTTTTTCTATCTTTTTTCTCCTCTTTGCTCCTCTCTTTTCCCCTCTACTTTCCTCTATTTTCACCTCTTTTTCCTTCTCTTTTTCCCTCTATTTTTCTCTCTTATCTCCTCTCTTTTTCTCTCTTTTTTCTCCTCTCTTTTCGTCTCTTCTCCTCTCTTATCTCCTCTCTTTTTCTCTCTTTTTTCTCATCTCTTTTCCTCTCTTTCCTTCTCTTTTCTCCTCTCTTTTTCTCTCTTATCTCCTCTCTTTTTTCTCTCTTATCTCCTCTCTTTTTTCTCCTCTCTTTTCCTCTATTTTCCTCTCTTTTCTCATCTCTTTCCTTCTCTCTTTTTCTTTCTTTTATCCTCACTTTTTCATTCTCTCTTTTATCCTCACTTTTTCTCTTTTTCCTTCTCTCTTTTATCCTCTCTTTTTGTCTCGTTTCGTCTCTTTTCTCCTCTCTTTTTCTCTCTTATCTCTTCTCTTTTTCTCTCTTATCTCCTCTCTTTTTCTCTCTTTCTGCATCCTCTCTTTTCTCCTCTCTTTCCTTCTCTCTTTTTCTCTCTTTTATCCTCACTTTTTCTCTTTTTACTTTCTCTCTTTTTCTCTCTTTTCATCTCTTTTCGTCTCTTTTCTCCTTTAGATCTCTTTTAATTTCTTTTATCCTCTCTTTTTCTCTCTTTTTCCTCCTCTCTTTTTACCTCTCTTTTCCTATCTTTTCCTCTCTTTTCTCCTCTCTTTCCTTGTCTTTTCCCCTCTCTTTTCTCCTCTCTTTTCTCCTCTCTTTCCTTCTCTCCTTTTCCCCATGTGAAGCTTCAATAGCGTGACATTGAGCGAGCAGATACAGACTTCTGTCACTCTAATTCAAAGAATGCAGGAGTCTATAGATGCTTGCTCAATAAAAGGCTGTCACTCTATTTTTTATTTTGCATGATGGAAAGAGGGCATGCTTGATGGTAATCTTCTTCTTTTCCTTTTCTTCAATTCATCATGTGGATAGGAAGCTCCAGCCTCACCTGATCTTCGGGATGCCATCTTTTGGGAGTTATATAACATTTTGGGGCACCCTCCCACTCCTGGGAAGTTATACACATACATGATGGGTACTCTAAACACCCCCCAGGAGTCGACAGTACTAATGGTGGGGGCGAGGATGATTCAGATGATGCAGACGTGCCACAGGGTGATGGTACGATCTTCTATGACATCACTCAGACAAAAGGCATCTTGATGGATGCACAGGGGAAGGACATCATGGCCTTCATGTGCTTTGTAATTGCTAACAACTACAAAGATTTCTTTACTCACTACAAAGAGTAGCCAAAAAAGTTGCCTGATGAGACCATCACTGCTGTTTGCTCTAGGTATCCCAATCCCCCTAATGTTCAATTCACAAGTAAATGGGCAAAGTCAAAGATTTTTATGATACTTGCCAATAAAAGATCTTTGCTTAAGAGACATGCACAAGCCAAGATTGCAGAAGAGAGGGAGGTCAACCACCAAGGGGCCAGCCCCACACCGCTCACAAGCGTGAGTGGAAGAAAGCAATGAAGGCAGCAAAGGCCGGACCCCAGTCTGCAGCACATGAAGGCACGAAGGATCCAAATGGAGCAATATGGAAACGTGCATTTTAAAGCAGGATGTGTTGAATCATGGGAGGCCCAATTTGTAAGTATCAATCTCAAATTATGTTGTGTTTATGTTTATTAGGAGGTTGTTTCTTTGTACTCACCTCTCTGCAAATTGTGTCATCTTGCAGCTTGATATCGTGGGCAGGTACCCTACTCCTGTCGAGATAGCTTACCACCGCCACCATCGCAGAGGATATACATGGAGGCACTTCTATGATGATGGGTTGATTACTGAGGAGCAATATATCCAGGCTACTAGAGCACCCCCTAGGTATTTAAAAGTAATTAAATAATGTCAATATTGTAAATAAAGATTTGACATTTCAAACATTGATACATGTTGTTCCTCATTTACAGAGGGCCCTATGGCTAATCAGGAGGAAGAAGATAAGGAAGAAAGGAGCGAAGAAGGCAGCGAGGACACAGAGAACTTAGATTAGTTGTATAAGTAGTACTAGCTACTCTTTTTTATACTTGAAGCCATTGGCTTGGCTTTGTGCCTCTCTTGTATATACACTCCTCTTATTTTTTGTACTTGAAGCCACAGAACGTGGCTTAGCTTCGTGCTATATGTAGATACAAGCACTTTTTGGGCTATGAATTAATATACACTCCTTTTATTTTTTGGCTTTCAATTTCCTTGTGCAACGTTCTATCAATGAATGCCTTGTGAACTAAATGTTCTGGAATTGTAATGTTTTATTTAAAATTATAATCGTCGGCTGTAGACGTGCATGCTAATTAAAATGCGGTTGGCTATAAGAATTGAATTGCACAATGTGGAAATGGGATTCTTGTAACCACATAGCATACACAACATACACAGCATTCTGTTCAGCCACACAAAATTCTTCTTTTATTTAAAAAAAAAGATTCTGTAGAGCGTCTGTAAGTGCATCTATGTATGTGTCTTTTTGTTTTTTTTAAATTTCTACAGAGTGTCTAAAAGCGCGTCTATCTGTTATATAGACACGGGTCTGTAGACGCACATATAGACGCGCCCGTAAGTTTTTTTTTAATTAAGGAAATGCATCTGTGTGTGTGTCTGTGGGTGCTTTGTGTTGTTGTGATTCCTACCCCCTAGGACCTAACATGTGTGAGTGCTCATCTTTATATAAATATCAAATAGTCAAATATATAATCCATGGCTCTTTGCCATTATACCTAGCTGGCTTACCTTTTATCTTAATACATTCCATCGATTAACCTAATAAAATCTAAACCATAATATTGTCATGACATGCCCTCTTGCTTGGTGATCAATTGTCCTCAATTGATAGGTCTTCATCCTGTCATGTCTATGTTCAATTTTATGCTTCATAGTACTACATTGAGCTTCATTTATTGTATTCCCTTCTCCATGGTATACCTGCCAAGAAAGTCAAGCATTGGTATGTCTCCATGTAATCGAGTTTCAAAAAGAAAATGAAAAGCATAGGGTACTTATCTATGATGCATCCCTCTTTATCTTCATGAGCTTATCTTCCTGCAAAACTTATTCATGTTTTACAAATTAGGATAAGTACCATCAATCTCGTTTCTTTTTTTCACATGCATCGATCAAAGCTCCTGCTTGGAACTCTTAGCCTTGGATTGATCAGACCCAAAACTGTCAAGATTGCCAGACCTTGTTGAGATATCTCATGAATCCACAAACCCACGAGTAGGACTCCATGTCCCAAGTGGATCCCCATAGTGACCATGCTCACATGAATCACAGGAACATATCCTTTCCTTAGAAAGGACTCTACATACACATGAGCCATCTATGCTAGATCTTGGGCCCCCTCTTGCTTCAATAGCAAGGTCCATCAATCTTCAACTAAGTACTAATTCTCTTGCTTCACTAGCAAGGCTATTTAAACTTCCACTAGTGATTATCCCCTTTTCTTGGGAAAAGACAAACTAATACAATGGCTATACCCATCTCAAAAGACTAATATCTATCTTGGATCTTTGGATTGGATCTTTGCTACTAGGACTTGGGATTCGGGAAGCAAGGTGTTCATCTTCAAGGCTTGGCCTCTAAATGTAGATTCAAAATCGATGGCAGCGACATCAACAAGGCTCCTTCCTCATCTGCCATGTAGATCTCAATTTTTTTTGCATTAGTGGTGCTGAGCATTTTGTCTTCTTTAAACTGAGACCAATGGGTTCTCATGCCAAAGCCTTGCGGCTATGTATAGTTCATCAAGTCTCGAGCAAGCCACGATTTTGTCTTTGAAGCTTGCCGACCAACTGAGATGCATCATGTAGCACCTTCTACTATCATTTTGTGCCTCTAGCTATTGCATTCTAGCAAACGCTTGGCCCAACTTCATGAAATTTGCCTCAATTGTGGATTATCTATTCGGCTATTCATGAAGTCCTGGTTTTCGTTTTGACCCATCCCGCTAGTTCCAATCCGCTGTTTCTCTAATCATAGGAGTAAAGCCAACGTTCATTTCCACCTAGCTCGACGATATGCTCGCTAATTTTCTCTCTCCATTTGGAGGTTGAGAGCTACATCCTTTGCCTCTACCACCATCTTTCACTCTTCACGGACTACGTCTTTCCTTTGTCACTTCAAATGGCAGAAATTACGTGTGTTTCAACATTCACCAATATTTTGTGTTGCACCATCGTGTAAAGACAAGGATCTCGTATGGTCTTTTGCTCCTCCTTTCTTGGAATTGCGCATCCCAAGTGATCAACACGCCTTGCTCTTCATTGCATAATCTATCCCATAATCTCTTCATCAAAACGTCCACCCACGTTGCTTCGATGCAAGTAGTCTATGCTGAAAAATTACGATGATGAGCTCCACATGATCAGATTCTGATTGTTGCTGATGAGATGTGGTTTACTGCTTCCGATTTCCTATAATGGAGAATGCAGCTAGTTGCTCATCCTCTTGCGTCTCAGTCACATGAAGGGATATGCGCAAGGTTTCTTATAATTCGTTGATGGAAGGTTCGTTGGCTTTTGCAGAATGCTTCTTGCGCTACCTCCCACAAACGTTGAGTCAAATTGTCTGTTGGATCATCTTCCCAACACAATCTATTTGGTTTGAAAGACATCATTGGTGGCTCTATAAATAGAAGCTTGTGGCGGGGAGGTGACTAGTCTTCGCAGGCTGCATCGAGGGGCTGTTCATTGTTATGATAAAAGTGAAGACGTCATTCTTGATCACCTGGCCTTTGTACTCGGGATGTTTGATGCATGGGTTGAATCCTTGATTGTTTCTTTTTGTTTTCGCTATGTCCCGTAGGTATTTGGGCTCAAGAGAGAGAAGATCCAAGCCTCATACCACTTGTCACGAAAAGATAGAAGATCCAAAAGCATTTATGAAGCTTCAATGGACCTCCAATGGGGGAGAGTGCCCATGTGTGCAAGACACGTGTACTTTTGCTATGGACTCTACATGCAAGGGACGTTGAGAATTTAAGGGGGAGAGATTGAGAGAATGCGAGTGAAGTGAGAATGAATGCGTGACATGAAAGGCTATCACCCTTTCAATAGTGGCCTTTGGAATCCAAGGCCCATGTACCCATTTCACTACCCTTAGCCTATGACCATGACTTCGTAACATTCAAATAAACCCATGCCTTAGGGGGTTCACCTCCCAAAATTTTAGTATACCACGTGCATTCAAAAGGAAGGGTATTTTAATTCCACTTTTGAAAAAATTTAGCAGGTTTACAAGAACAGGAGGGGGGTTTTAATTCAACTTTAGAAAAAAATCCGTTAGTTCATAAGTAAAGAGGGATTGTTTTATTAGGAAAAAAAATTTAGCTGAGGGTTTTTTTTAATACCCTTTGAATGCATGTGATAGAGAGGATTTCTTAGTGGTGCATCCCCTGAGACCCATGCATCCTACCCATTCCTACCCCCTAGGACCTAACATGTGTGAGTGCTCATCTTTATATAAATATCAAATAGTCAAATACATAATCCATGGCTCTTTGCCATTATACCTACCTAGCCTACCTTCTATCTTAATAAATTTCATCGATTAACCTAATACAATCTAAACCATAATATTATCGTGACAATGGTAGCATGATAGTGGTAGTAGAAATAACAAGAGTAGTCTAGTGGTAGCAGTTGTAGGAGCAATAGTACAACAGTAGCAGTAGCAGCAACAACAGTAGTTGTATTAATAGTAGTAGTAGTAGTAGTTCTTAAGCAAAGTGTAGTGGTAGTAGTTCCTGAGCAAAGTCTATTTCTATAATGCATGTTAAAGTATCTTGAAGAGAAGGTGCATATGGAATCCTTTTTCCACTTCCTCTTCCTAACTTGGATAGTCAAGAATGTCTACTTCTTGATCCATTCATTGTAGATGCATTTAGGATGAAGATTAGGTCTCATATTCAATCATCATTGAAATTTACTTTCAATTCAAAATCCCTAGGCATGAGTTGGTTCATTCCCTCCATTCTATTAATCCATTGCTTCAACTTAATCTTCATCATTAAAACAGAGATCATGTGGGTATGCAAAGACTTGCTAGAGGGATTTCTTGATAATCTCTTATATACCTAATGTGAGATGTCAAAGAAGGTTTTTAGGAGGGATACCATTTTAGATGTGTAGTTAGTAAGGAAAGTTTAATAACAAGGTATCAATTCATGCATGGAATTTGTTGTATGAGATATGCTTATAGGTATTGGAAAACTAATGATGATGGCATAAAGATTGCTATGGATTGGACACGATGGGAGATAGAGATACATATACCGAATGGTGAAATACATTTTTTTGAGGTTACATATAGTTAGATCTTGAAGCACATTTTCAAGAATACATAGCTATCACCTTTGATGGCTTAGACTTCATCTTTACACCAAATGGAAATGTACTAGTAAAAAGGTGACATAAAGCAACATTACTGCTTTTTATAAATGGAAGCCTCCTTGTACTATGGCCATTCATACTTTGATTGAAAAAGTTTATAGATTTTGAAGTGTGACATCACTTGTGAAAAGGAACTTGATAAGACTAGCCTCATCCTGTATTTGGGAGAGTGCCTTGGACCATCTCCTCGACACCCCATTCACAAAATATAACGTAAAGCAAGGTCGTGCAGTATCACTCGACCAAAGCCTTCTAGAAACTAAGTACTATCTCTTATAGACTATATCTCTTGATCGTGAGGAGTGTTATTCGGATGAGAAAGCTCGGAGCTTAACCCTTATATTTTCCCGCCTTTGGGCAACTTAGGATCACCCAAGGGTATGCCAAATCTAACCAGGGAGCTCCACCATAATCCTACTTTTTTCTCCACTGACCATTATTGTTTCCAAAGGTTACACATCTTATCTTACTTCTTCTCCCAACTGTCCATGGGATATGTTGTATGGGTTAAGGTCCAGCATATCTAGCCATTTATAAAATCATATGAATAGCATCTTATGGCCATCTTATGGGTAACATTATATAAAGGCCTGGCACATACGTGCCCCTAAGATTCAAAACATCATATTAATTAATTAGTTGGGGGAGGGGGGGGAGAGGGGAGTAGTATATGATGGCAAAATATATAAGCATAAGGGGGGGTTTTCAATCATTAGTGTCACATGGGGGAGGGAGAGAGCTTGAATTAAGTAAAAAGGGGGGGAGGGGCATTAAAGAGAAAGGAACGTATGAGATTAGGGAAGATGGGACCACTTATGATGGGCATTAAAGAGGAAAGGACATCCCAAAGGGGGAGGGGAATGAGGGAGGATTTATAATACTATTATAAGGAAAGAGTTATATAATATTATTTAATAGCCTAGTGGTAGGGCTTACACTAGGAAAAAAGAAGGCTTCGGGTTCAAATCTTGGTTTTGGATGTTTGAACGTTTGGGGAAGCCCCCCTTGGACATAGTCTTTACACTTAAAATAAATTAAATGGAGAGACATAGGTTAATTAATGCATGAATAAGTTAAGCCATAGAGAATTATAGGTTAATTTAAGTATAAATAAATTAAACCATAGATAAACATAGCTTAATCAAGCCTCCATGTACCAAAACTAATTAATTAATTAAATTTGGTAGGAGAGGTGAATAGGTGGAAATTATAAAGGCCGTCCCATGGGGCATATTATATAACATGAGCATGGGGAGGAAACCTCCAAATGTCCAGGGTGTATCATATTAATACTATACCTCATACATGAAAATGGTGGCCTTCTTTTATGTGGATCCAAAGAATTAGATCACATATTGGGAGTCTATAGTTCATCCATTCCATCATGCCTCAAATTATAACATGGGCTCTCAATTCAATAGGGATATTGTCCTTTTTTCTCCTTCCATTAATAATCCCATGGAATGATCTAGTACTAGCAATATATTACATAAAATAATGGTAAATAAATCCTCCCGAAGGAAGAATTACACCATGTAAAATAGACCCTACATGTGTCATTTCATAAAGTATCTATATAGGGGTATGGGATCAAAGTGACAAAATAACTAATAATCCTCATTTTTCTTTTTTGGAACTAGAATCACATGTAAATAAAGGAAAATCAAATGATCAATGCTTTCCTCGTTAATTATGAGTGATGGACGTAGTGGCCCCTAATGGAGAGGCCAATTATTCCCAATGAGGCTTAGTAATCCCCTTTTAATCCTTAGTACCATACATATAAATCCAAGGATTCTCAAAGTGATCTTTAAATCCAAAATCCATTCAAGTGGTAGGATTAATGCATTCTTTTTTCATGTATTCGTATGCAAGGGTTATCACAATAATGTACCCATACGTTCTCACATAAATGTCATAAAAATTAAACATATTCCACGGACTATTTTCCTTATTACTGGGAGATTATGATTCTCTTCAAGTGTTTTTAAGGGTTACATAAGTGTTTATAAGTGTTACCAAGCATAGACACACCCAAGGATTACAAGCTTTCCTCAGTGTGTGTGTCCAACCAAAACATTTAAAATACTAATGCTGCAAACACTCATTTCCACAATGTGTGTGGAGACTGATAACAAGTTCTAGAAAATATAAAGGTAATCTCCGTTGGGAGTCTTTTCAAAAAATCCCAAGTTTGAGTTGTGCACCAAACGACGTTGCGATCATAGATGTTGAGATGGACGGTTACGAACGACTTGCGCGCTCTCTCTCTCTCTCCCAGAAGGAGAAGAAGAGAGAGAGACCTTTCTTCGTCCATCGCGTTCTTTCCTCCTTTCGATTCCTTTCCTCCATGGCTATAGTGATGGGATATTGCAGGCTGGGCAGTCCACGCACAAAGCTACCTCTCTTCCTCTCCTTGCATTGTCGACTGCCTCTCCATCCGGTTCAACGCATCAGAACCATGCTCAGGCCTACACATCGGATCTCGACGGAGTGACTTTACTTGCTAGCTTCTATCGAAAGATACACTTCCACAAAACCCTATGACTCTTACACGTAGGTCGCTGGCTTCTTGCGCTGAGCTTGAACAGAACGCCCTTTGGCGGGGGAGAAGAAGCCCGGGTGATGGAGGGCAATCAATTTCGCCCCGTGCTCATCCCAATCCGGAATGCAGTGAGTCATACTCTGCAAAGCCAGCAAGCTCGATCAGAGAAGAATTGGGAGACGAAGACACTGTGAGACTTCTCAAGCAATCTCCCACCATGAGGCTTACCTCCTTCTGAGAGGAGCAATACGCGACTCTTTCTCTACAGCAATGGAGCCTCTTCTACGCAAAGACAGTCCCACCCGCGGAGCAACGGATTTCCTCCGACAAACAGGGTCAAAGAATTGTAGCTATCTGCACAAATGTTTGAGCTATGGAGCTGAATGATGCTTCCTGCCGATCTAGGGAACGATTTCGAAGCAGAAATGCACTTCTGCGGCTGATGCATTGGAGCTCACCTGATCAGGGAAGGCAGGATGGAGACAAAGACAGAGAGCGCGAGACTGTTACTCCTCCTGCATCTTCATCTTCGTCGTCCTCGTTGAGAATCAATATTTCTCGTTTTCTCCCTCGCGAATCGAAGAATCAATGCTTGGATCAAAGGCAGTCTGGCGATATCACGCCACTTTCACGCCAATGCTGGGAGGGGAAATCGAATATGATCGAATTCACAACATGATCGATACAGCGTTGGGAGAGGCAGAGACTTTGTATGTGCCTCTCCCAATTCGACTCTCACCTCTTGACCCTCCTCCCCTTTGTCTTCTAATCCATCAGCAAAGGCAGCGACACTGGCTGACACAAGGTAATAGGACTCTAAGTCTGTTGAGCAACATTACCGTCATGGTTTTGTGAGGCAAAAAAGAGGGTGAATGAACACGGACGTCTACTATACTCAAGAACTGCCCGTGCAAAAAGAGGGTGAAGTCTTCTACATCCGTAGCGTAGCGCAGTACTGTTAGTCGAGGTTGAATTGACTGCCAAAGCTTATGAGCCTATCATTCACCACGTTTGGAACTTTTATCTTCTTGTAGTACACTACTTAACTGGCACAATGCATTGCCTAGATGCTGAACTATTTTGTGTGGGTGGGACATAGAACACTAGAACATGAAAACCAAGAGCACTTCGCAATATGAGACGACACGATTGTTGAGGAGAGAATAAGAGCTAAGAGATATTTCTACAAGCCATATGGACGCTAATATGATATAGTCTGAAAAGAAGCTGAATTGAGGGATTTACTACATGAAAAATGGATTACTATATGCCATAACTCCTTGAAAAAGAAAGCACATCAATATGACACTAACTAAAAGTAGTAGCAATTGAAGACATGTAAAGCATGTGTGTCTATGTGTTCCAAGGCCTATAGAATCACTCCTAGAAAAATAGGTGCATGTGGTTCAAAAATATGCATCAAAAGTATCCAGGTGCAAGTTGTTCAAAATTTCCAAATAGACTTTTGGTCTTTATTGAGACAAGAAATGCTAAAAAAGATGTTGGTAAAGTGACCTTCCACATGATAAGTATTCAATGTAAAGAAAGTTTTACAAAAAATGAGATGACACTTGAGTAAAATATTTCAATTAATAATAAAGGATCTTTTCTAATTGAATAGAATGAAGATCCAAATTTGGATTTATTACAAAGCAAGGATCTGATAGCTACCACCATCCCACACATGCAACAATAAGTTAGCTCATTATACATACATACATGCATACATACATACATACATACACATATATTTATTCATGTATGTATGTGTGTGTGTGTGTGTGCACGCGCGCGCACGTGCGTGTGTGTATATGTCTATGTGTATGTGTATGTATATGTACATGTCCAAGTAAACAAGAAGAAATAGTGCAACATTATATAGAAGAAAAGAAGTGAGAGACTTATGAGAAAGGGAACCTATGATGCAATCTACAAGGGATAAATTTATTGTAAAACGTAGAAGGAGCCCTAATGTATAAGATGTGGTGCAATGGCTGAAAACACTACTTAAAGGATGCTTGTTGTAGGCTATTATAAGGCTGCCACAGATTTTATAAGGTTGCCTTCACATATGCTCAATATAAGCAACAATTATTGGAAAACCCTCCTTTGTTCTTTTGGGAATCAGTTTGTGGATGAATATCCTTGGATGCCTACTAAGGATTATCAAAGTTTCATTCAGCACAAACTTCCTATCTAGGTTGAGCTGGTGGACGAGTGGTGGACCACCCACTATATTGTAGGCTTGCATTTCTATTCTTGGCATAGGCATTGGAAAAAGTGGTTTGTCCCCCACGTTCACTTGAGAATGTTAATCATTGTTGTGTGATGTGGGATACTGAGACTAGCCCAAAGTCGCTTTACATGTAGATATGCCATCCCAACAAGTCCTTTTTACCTTGAAATGGGGAAACTTTGCAGGATCTTGTTTTGGATGTGGAAATTTTGGATATATGCAATGTGGGTGCCCTCATATTTCTTAAAACCTCCCCTTATACTTGTATACCCCAAGGATACCTGTATACCATGGCTATGATCAAGCAAATAACTCATATTTTGGGGGGTTTCATCCCCTCCCACGACCTTTAGCAAGGCTAAAATGCCTACTACACCATCCAAGATAGGGGACAAATTGACAACTAGGGTGAGATCCCCTTCTTCAGAGTGGCAGCTACCTAAAAAAACATTAAGCCAAGAACAATGGCTAGTAGAAATTGGATGGAGACTACAACTGCCTCTAAGGAGGCTCCGATAGTTGATGGTTTTATGGTTAGTAGGATTCATGCTACAATGATTCATGCAGATCCATTGTATCCTTTGCATACTGAAGACATGCTATTAGACACTCTTGATTCATCTCCTGACCCTATTTCAAATGATGAGCATGTGAATTCTTTTGAGGTGTATGATGGCTTGCCCACAACTTGCACAACCATACAGGTTGAGGCTTGATGTTGTAGCACATATGCTTATTTGTTGTAAATATGTATATTCTAATCACATGTTTTGCATATAATGTTCAGGGCCTCTATATTATTAATATATGGAGGCTTGTTTGGAAATAGATCATTGGTCAAAAGCCACACCTTATTTATTTTCAAGGACATAACTAACACTATCTTGTGGGCCATGAATTTTACTTTGCGGGGTTTCACATATTCTATGTTGTTCTTTCTTGCTTTTCAGCAGTCGATATGTTGATTCATCATGATTTGCATCCCGCAAATGGCATATAATGACCCACATAGACATTATGAATTTGTCTTGATTTATGACTCACATTATTTTCTTGATTTATGATTTACATTATTTTGTGGCTCAGGCTAAAATGTGGCATCACCTAGGTGATTATTCTTGGAGGGGAATGCTTTCCTATGTGGGGATTTCAATATTTCCCCTACGAGCAAGGATAGTAGTACTCATAGATCTCACATGTTGTAGAGAGAACGGGATGCTTGGACTCATATGTCTGATACTTTGCATGCTTGTGAGATTGATGGCAGCACCTTATGCCTAGTAATAAAGGATAAACCTTCCATCATAATGCATTCACTCACAATCTCAATTATAGCAATGGTACATGCTCTATGTGGGGCAATTTGATTGATTTACCTCTAGATTATTCTTTGTGCTTATTGGATCACCTTTTGGTGTCCATGACTTTGCATTTTGGCCTCCAAGTGCAACTTCCTTGCAAAAGGCTCTTATTGGCTAACAATTCTTACCTTAAGAACCATGCCTTTAGAAATATGGTCATGGGTCTCATTGATAGACTCTGATTGCATACCTCTGTAGATGCAAATTAGGCACAGGATTGGTTCTCTTCCAATGTGTATGATTTGACTCAAGAATATGGCAAATGCTACATGGGTGATCTATGGCAAAAAGTGGCACATACAAAAAAGAAAATTTTAGTCTTTTACTATTGTTATGCAACAACGTCCATTGTCCCTTCATGAACATCAAGCTTTCAGGCTACCCTCCATTGCTTGGTTGAGAATGGTCAATTTAAGTTAAGAAAGTGGCAGTTACATTCTCATCATAAAGCTATGCAAGATGAAGGCTGCTCTTCCAAGGCGTCCAAGGATTTTTTCATAATCCTACATGCCTCATATTGGATGCATTCATTGCATCGAGTGCTATGCCCAAATGGTTCATAGATAGAGAATAAGCAACAGTTGATGATGTAGTGTAGCATTACTATGCTAATTTGTTTGCAATCCATCCTCCTCCTTTACCTATATAGGTTCATGCTGGGAATGTCTTTCTTTGTATTCTTCAACGAATTCCTCCCATTGATGAGGCACATGTAATCTCCATGTAATGGAATTACCATATACTGATAAAGAGCTGAAAGTGATTGGGATGCTCCATCCCCAAGATGGAATGGCCTAATGCTTGAGTTTCTTGCTAGATTTTGGGATCACTTGAGCCTTGTTCTATTGTACATTATCAATGCTTCACTTTCTAGCACCATACCTCTGTTCTAAAAAAAGTTTGATTCCCAAAAAACGATTATGTGAACATTTGCTAGACTGGTGGTGGCTAATTATACTCATGCATGTGCTATATAAGATCATTTCTAGAATGATGGTATTACACATATCCAATTTCTTGAAAATTGGGATGCACCCTTCCCAATATGGTTTTGCATTGTAGACAGATTATGGATAATATTGCTAATGCTTACATTAAAATTGAATATGCCAAATAAATAGACCAGGGTGTCTTGATCATGCAGGGGGATATTGAGAAAGAATTTGACAACATATGATAGGATTTCATTGTGAATGTTATGGCTTGGTTGGGCTTTGGACCCGAAATGTAGAAAGTGGTTTACTAGCTTTACGAAGATGGCCCGCTCTTCTTCTTGCATTGTGGTGATCTATTTATCAAGATTAACTTCTTAGTGTCTTGCTATTTTCTATTGCAACTCATCCACTATAAATGCATATGGATGCCTTGGTCTCATAGTAGTGCTTGCATGGCATTGCCTTTCCTAGAGGTGCACCTTTTGTAAGCCAAGCTTATGTAGATGACTCTTTTTCCTTTTTATGGAAGTTTGAGTCAAATGTTTGAAACCTTATGCAAAAGATTGATTTGTATGGTCTTACAATGGGGATAAAAGTGAATTTTACCGAATCTAGGCTCCTTTCTTTGCATGAGTGTGAGTGGCATCGCCTTTTGTGACTTGTCATCTTGCTGCTTGTTGCTGATCATGTGGTGCACCATTTGGGATATCCCATTGGATGGCATATTTTATTGCCATATTTTATTGGATGTTATTTTTGGGCATTTATAAGGTTGCATTCTTGGGTGTCTACTATTCTACCCATTTCATTTGTGTCTGGCAGCATATCTTGGCTCATCTAGTTTGGTCAAGGTCAAAATCCCCAAATGTTAGAATGCCCTCCATTTGTAGACCATCCATTGGAGCTATGTATTTCATTCCCTTTATCTTACCTTTAACTTTGTGAAGCATTATTTCTACATCATTTTGGCCTTTCTATAATGGTAAAAGTGGTGGATGATCGGGTTGCATACTTTTTTTACTCTAGCCAGGCAATGATATTGTTTGGTTTTGCATCATATGCTTATTTGGGGTGATGTTACCAACCATGTTGCAATATGTTCAGCTTGTACCTTGCCTATCTTCTACTCTTCATCTATTTTACTAGAAGTTTGATTGGAGACTTTGGAGTTAATCGTTATTCTCCTTTGTAGATCCTTTAGCAAAAAAGGCTTATTATATATTACTTCCAAGAACATGGTAACCATTTTTGGTGTTTCGACAAGTCTCTTGCTTGGTGGAAGGCTTGCCTCAAATGCATATAGAACAATAAAATTGCTCTCAAGCAAAATTAGTTTGGAAGATTTTTTTATCCCTTTTTGCTTATCCTTCTTTGTTTTTTTTGAGACTCCAAGTAGAGCTAGATTCTCGGGAATGCAAATAGTACGAGGTGGGCGCACAGTATATATAAGATATTTTACTATGCGATATATTTGCAGTACCACGTGGTATGTAGAGCAAACCCACGCAGTAGTTGAACTGTACCATGTGATATATCTATCACCGCTCACTATAGATAAATACTGAGCAATATATTTGTCTTTTACTGCACAATATGTAGTTTTATCGCACGGTAACGGGCGGTAGCTGGTTTCGGTAACGGGCTGCAGCCAGTCCCGATAAAAAAAATGTGGCGAGGCCGGCTTAAATCACTCCAGGGGGCCCAAAAAACATTTAAAACGTTTTAATTCGTTGTTTAAAACGTCCGTTTTAATTCCCTCCCAGACCCCTGCCTAGAACATGATCAAACAAATTATTTAAGGAAGTAAAATCAAGGGGAAAAACCTCCCTGCAGGGTAACTTTAAAAGAAATCGTCATATTCCAACTGAAAGTTGGAAATATTTTTCTTTTCATGCTTTTGATATTTGTCATGAAAGTCCTAGACATCCATGTATCCTTTCTTATATTCCCTTCCATCAGTCAAAGCATTCAAGGCATGGATTTGAGTATTTTGTCAAATTCAAGAGGCATTGCATTCAACACGAAGGTTCAAAAAGTAAAACATGTGAATGGAAGTCATTGATTATCATGTTGAACCTAAAGTCCTGATTGTGAGAGCACTTGTCATAAGAATTGTTGAGTTCTGGAAGAACAATGGCATCTTGAGATAGACAAGTATAGGAGATACTCTCAAATAGGGACATTGTTGTGGAAAGAAAGAATGTGGAAGTTGACGATGTATGTTGTAGGAAAGTTCATGGCAAATTATTTTTCGGTAGACGATATAAATACCACAATATATCTGAAGGCCTGCATTCCTTTACTTGTGCAAATCTCTGATTTTCTCTGATTTCTGCTTTTCTTCTGACAGCATTAATCACTCATTGACCCATATACTCAAATATATAACACCAAGGGAAACATGGACAAGAGTCAAGCCAATGGGAAAAGATCTCCAAATATTTAGCATAGCAACATATGCTCATGACCACAAGGACAAAAAGGGGATAGAAAGGCCACCTTTGGATCAAAGCATGACAAATGTGTATTTCTATGCTCTATAGTTAGGATGTTATTTTTTTTTAATGCTAAAGGAAAGGACATATGATGGTCATGATCTAATAGATAAATAGCATTGCAAATAAAATCCATTTAGATAAATAGAGCAATTAGATGATGCAAATTAAATAAATATGGGAAGCAATGAAGCCAATGTAAAAAACTTATACAATATAATGTCACATCAGCTCGGCAACAACTTGAGACATAAGAGTTGGTAGAATTATTAAAGGCATTATCAAAGACAAGGAACATATTCATCAAGGTCTATTCAAGTTATGTAGGAAGAACATGAAGGATCATGAAGAATAAGTCATGTGAACTTGTGGAACACCACCTCCAAGCAAGGACATATCAAATTGAAACTCAATGCAAGTAGCATAATGGAAAGATACAAGGCCAAATGTGTTGTAAAAGGTTACTCTTAGCAAGAAGGAGTATCTTTTGAGGAAAATTTTCCAAATGAAAACATACAAGGATCAGTTATAGGCACTTTGGACTTGGATATCCATTAAATAAATGTCAAGATAGCCTTTCTTGATAGAGATCTTATAGAAGATATATATATGCAACAACCACCTCCTAGTGGAAGGAAAAGACCATCTGTAATGCAAATTGAAAAAGAACTTTATGGTTTCAAGCAAGATCCATGAGCTTGGTACATTAAAATTGATGCATGGTCATGGGATTGACATTTAGAAGAAAGAAGAAGCTAGTTTATCATTGCAATCTATGTGTATGATCTAAGTATATAACAAGACATGGAGATGTTAGATTAAGTAAAGGCAAAATTTAATAGGCAATTTGAAATCAGAGATCCTAAGACTTGCACTACATTATGGGGAGTGAGATTAATAGAACATAAGATGGAATCTTTATCAATCAAAGAAAATACGCTTAGGATGCTTACATAGTTTTTGCAAACCTATTTGAATCAATCACAATAGTTGAACATAAGATGGAATCTTTATCAATCAAAGAAAATACGCTTAGGATGCTTACATAGTTTTTGCAAACCTATTTGAATCAATCACAATAGTTGAAGATTGAGAGTGAGTAGCTCTAGGATGCTACATTATATGTAGTTGGTAAGTCAATTTATTTGAAGATAAGAACTTTACCAAATATTTGTTCTTTAGTAGATTGATTAGTCAGTTCCTAGCGAATGTGAGCATCATCAAAAACTAGTGAAAAGGATATTCAAGTACCTTAACTATCATATCTAAAGAGTCCATGTAAAACTCTTACCTCTTGGGCTTCCATGATGCAAATTAGGGTCAAGGTAAAGATGCAAAGTTGACAATTTGTTTTACATTCTTACTTAATCAACATTGCATAGTATGGTCAAGCAAGAAGCAAGACATATTTGGTTTATCAATAACATAAGCATAATATATGCAAATGTGTGTTTGAAGCACTCTTCTAAGACAATAAGATTGAGAAGGCTTCTAGGTGGATTTGGTTCAATCCAAGGGGAAGCTACTATGATCTTTTGTGACAATATGAGTGCGAATTCTTTAGTGAAAGATGCAAAAGATGATAGAAATGTGAAGCATATTGTTATTTCATTCCATTTGGTATTAAATTGAAAACGGAGAGATTTGACCCTTCGATTTTTTTGTTGAAGAACAATTGGCAGGCCCATCCAAAAAGTCATTGCTAAGTGCAAAATTTGCAGGATCCAAACAAATTCTATGTATCATAGACATGAGACCTTCAAATAAAGGGGAAATATTGGAATAGTTAGTCTTATGGTCTCATGTTCGTGCACATAAGTTAATGGAGGTGTGTTTATTATACTTAAGTATGGAAACATAACCACAAGCTCTTATATATAAGTCATCTTCTTTACAACAGATGTAGGTCTACTTGGTATGTGCTCTCTCATGGGTGTGTGCCTAGCTTGAGGATGGAAGCCTAACCCCCAAGACCCTCTTGGATATAAGTCATTTTCCTTGCAATAGATGCACATTTGTAGGCCTACTTGGTGTGTGCTCTCTCATGTGTGTATGCCTACTTTAGCCATTCTCTATTCCCTCCCTATGTTGAAAATTAAGATGTGGATGAACCTAGTTTATATGCAATAAACATACCTAAAACATGTAAGCCAATTCTAACATAGGGATATCGAGCAACTACGACTTCCACTTGTAATGACTTGATATTGGAGAAACTTGCACCATGGAGATAGACCAACCCTATGATGGCACTTCATATACATAATGATAATTTATAAAGACCAACTCTATGATGAAATTCATATTGGGTAGGGACTGATACAAAAACCAATTAAAATTGGAGAAACTTGCACCATGGAGGTATTTAAAGACCAACTCTATGATGACAATTCATGAAGATGAGCTTGCTAGTTCATAATTACGATGATAACGTTAGTTTGTCCAACGGTCATCTATTTGAGAGCTAGACTCCCAAGTCATCAAAGAGATCTAGATCTACCACTATTCATGATGTTGAAAGCTTGTCCAACCATCATTTGTTCGAGAGCTCTAAACTCCCTAGTCATCAAAGAGATCTAGATTAACCAATGTTCAAGACCAACTCTATGATGACAATTCATTATTGTGAAGATGAGCTTGTTAGTTCATAAATGTGATGATAATGTTAGCTTGTCAAACCATCATTTATTTGAGAGCTAGACTCCCAAGTCATCAAAGAGATCTAGGTTTACCACTATTCATGATGTTGAAGGCTTGTCCAACCATCATTTGTTCGAGAGCTAGACTCCCTAGTCATCAAAGAGATCTAGATTAACCACTGTTCATGATGTTAAAGGCTTCTTGAAGAGTACTGCCAAAAAGAAAAGTAATAGCTACCCTATTGACGAGTCTGAGCAATTTCATTCATTCTATTAAAATTGTTGACAAAGAATTGTGAAAAAAGATGCACAACGAGCTTTGAAAATTGGTAGAAAGGCAATTTTACAATAGTTGTACACAAGAACTTAAAACCAGACTTTGCATTTTGCACGTTTTCTCATCTATAAAATAAGTATATAATAAGTACATATATTATAAATTGAATGGGATCTGAAGTGATTGTGTAAATATGCTCTTTGTTTTTTGCTACCATTTATGTTTTGCATGACCTTTAAATTGATATGAGCATAAGAGAGCATGAATGCTAGGTCTAAGTAATGCTTGTGGTTTATTAGGAGTACAAATTATGCAAGAGGGACGAGGAGAGCTAGTATAGGGGGGAGAGAGAGAGAGAGAGAGAGAGAGAGAGAGAGAGAGAGAGAGAGAGAGAGAGAGAGAGAGACTAAAATGAAAAAAGCAATAAGCTTACAAAGATTCAAAGGTTTGAGGTTATAGATGATAACATTCTCTATTTGCTGATTCTAGATGGATTACATATATTTTGGCTCTACTATTGGCTCTACTAATGGCTCTTCCAACTTCAAAAATTCATAACATCTATTCTACTAACTATCTACAACCCAAATCAATGGCAATCGCTTTCTAATTTTATGCACAAAATTCCTATCGCTAAACTTGTGCCCCCCTCCCTACGCTCCACCTCTCTTGTTTCACCTCTCCTATTTAATTGATCAACCTCTCCCAACTACCTAAATTAACCTAATCTAATCTCCCTAATACATAAATTAATGCAATTAACCTAACCTAATCGTCTCCCCCCCCCTCCCTCACCTATCTGCAAGGTCCTATTTAATTAATCAACCTCTCTCGACTACCTAAATTAACCTAATCTAATCACCCCTAATACTTAAATTAATGCGATTAATCTAACCTAATCATCTTCCCCCCCCTTCCCTCTCCCCTATTTGCAAGGTTGCCCTTGGCTCTACTAATGGCTCTTCCAACTTAAAAAATTCATAACATCTATTCTAGTCACTATCTACAACCCAAATCAATGGCAATCGCTTTCTAATTTTATGCACAAAATTCCTATCACTAAACTTGTGCCCCCCCTCCCTACGCTCCACCTCTCTTGTTTCACCTCTCCTATTTAATTAATCAACCTCTCCCAACTACCTAAATTAACCTAATCTAATCGCCCCTAGTACTTAAATTAATGCAATTAACCTAACCTAATCGTCTCCCCCCCCCCCTCTCCCTCACCTATTTGCAGGGTTGCCCTTCTGCGCTTCGGTCTCCCCCCCTCCCACCGCAGTTGTCCCTCTACTCTTCTGCCCTCTTCCCGCCCCTCTCCCTTGCATAAAACTCACATTGCAAGGCTTCGTCAATGATCCAGACCAAGAATGGCCACATGATGAGTGCTTGCATTAATTGGACCGAGAGGAGACCGAGAGGGAGTCCCCGTTGCCTTACAGCAAGGAGTGAATCTGTTAGAGTGTAAGTGGCTTCATTGGGCTTTAGTGAGACACTTTTATATAAAAAATCCTTGTGCATAGATAAAAATAATGGAGCTGTGTATGAAGCACGTTATTTGTTTTGATAGTATTATGTCAAACATCTCTCTTTTGTCCACATCTCACCTCCTTCAGCGAGGCAAACCACACATTGCAAAAGGGAGGAGCCCATGAAGAGGAATCAACAAAGATGGAGGACAATGAGGCAGAGGGGAGATAAGGAGGAAGGGGAGCGAGCAGGCAGGGAGGTCATGCTGATGGCGTGGTGATTAATGGATGCCAGTCCAGCGACTCTACCCTTCCTTATGACTTGTTTACAGAGCATCAAAAGCAAGTTTTGCGCTCGACCCTCCCTAAGCCCTCCCCTCTGTATATACAGCCGACCTGCTCAGAGAACCTTCCAGACTAAGTCGAAACTTCAGGAATGCTCCCTTAATTGCAATACGCAATTAGTTTGGTTAATCCACAATTGAGAATAATATGCCCACAAACGCTTGGGTTAATTTGCACCTCCCACCTTAACGCTAATTCAAATACCCTTTTTTGAATGTCGTGGGCACCTACTGGGGATACAAAAGTAATGATTGAAGTAAAAGTTATTCTAGTCCAAACTTTGACACTTGAGTTCTAGATGGAATGAAGAATAGCACAATAGGAGTAGAAGAGATAAAAATCATCGTGGAGCATAATAAACACGTTGTGTTTGCCTGAGGGAACACTCGATCATCAAAATTAGAGCATGTTACAATGAAAATTGAGTGCTAGAGAGAATGTCAAGTTCTTAGTTTGGAGAATTGCAAGTGTCATGTAAGTCATCAAAATGTTGCATAGGTCCCCTACATAGAGTGTGGCATTACATATGGGACCCCAAACATGGATGTGAATTCTCCTTGAGTGGATGTGTCTCCAACGACTCGAAGCATAGTGCGAACGAGAGTGGTTGTGAGTAGGTGCAAATGGATGCGTGGATGGAGGGCCAATAATTTGAGGGCAACGAGGGATGGCAACATCCGGGCCTTGTTGAGTTGGAAAGACAACTCATAGACACTTTTCGGACAAAGGCTACTGGTTTGGCACCCTTGCCCACCCCTCGAGTGCTCTCAGCAACACCAATAAAGAATACACTCTTCATCTGCAGGTGAGCCAAACGGATTTGGTGGACAAATCATATGAACATTTGGAAATGGATGCTAGGCAAGGCGTGTGAATGCGGGCGGGGCTGTTGGCGGCCATCGGTCGGTCGACCATCAGTTCGAGGCAGAAAAGGAAGGCCAAGGGTTGAAGCGGGCAGGGGAGGGTCCAAAGTGGGCCATAGGGAGGTGAGTCACAAACGATGATCTGTGATAGCAGGAAGGGATGCACATCTGAGGCACGGGGGGCATGGATTTGGTGGTTGGTCGGAACTTGGAACCTGACCTGGGCATAGATTCGGAGGTCGGTTGGAACTTGGGGAACTTGGAGCTTTGACTTGGGTGGGGAGGGTAGGCCACCCAAAACTCAAAGTGTCAAACCAACCAACGGGCTTGAACTCAAAGTGTCAAACCAACGCACCGGCCGCTACCTCACTCTCCTAAATGCAATGCTACCTACTTACTAATTTTTAGTGCTGTCTCGGCCACCAGCTTCTACACCATCTCTCTCTCTCTCTCGCAGACCCATTTCTCCAATGCTTGCTTGTCTCGGCTTCGCGAGCTTTCTTCCATCGCTCTCATGGATTCTCCTCGCTCTCATGCCAATGGCCACTCTCCTTCTCTCCCCCAAACGGTCTCGGATTCCTCTGATCACCGCCTCCAGGAGCTCCGGCAGCTCTTGAACAAGCCCGATGGCGATCCCTTGCGCATCGTCGGCGTCGGCGCCGGTGCATGGGGCAGCGTTTTCATCGCCATGCTGCAGGATGCTTATGGACACTCTCGAGAGAAGGTGCAAATCCGCATTTGGCGACGAGCTGCTAAAGCGGTCGACAAGGCGTCCGCTGAGCATTTGTTCGAGGTGATTAACGGGAGGGAAGATGTGCTGAGGCGCCTGATACGTAAATGCGCCTACTTGAAGTACGTGGAGGGCCGCCTGGGAGATCGCACGTTGTATGCCGACGAGATTTTGCGGGATGGTTTTTGCAATAACATGCTTGATACTCCGCTCTGCCCACTCAAGGTAGTGACGAATTTGCAAGAAGCTGTTTGGGATGCGGATATCGTCATTAACGCTCTTCCTTCCACGGAGACGCGTCCTGTCTTTGAGGAGATAGGCCGGTACTGGAGAGAGCGTCGAACCATGCCTGTGATCATATCTTTAGCCAAGGGCGTGGAGGCGGCTCTCTCACCCGAGCCTCATATAGTGACGCCCACCCAAATGATTCAAGCGGCTAGTAAGTTCTCTTGGGAAGTACAATCAATTGAAGTTTATGTTGAGCTGAGATTGCAAATGCATGCCGAGCCTCGCACGCCAATCATGCAGATGAACCGCTTTCCTCAAAACAAGTAGAGTGCAAAACAATTCTAGATTATCTGATCTGGTATCTTGGTTCATGCTTGTATTTTCGATTGTTTTGTCCCTATATTATCGTCGGATGGGATCAAATACTTGGTTAAACATCGTCCGAAGTTTCTCCTCCTCCGGTTTCTAGAATGTTTGCTTTAGCGCTTAATATTTGCCATCTTTGGTCTGATGATACCCCGTTTGTGCTGGCTGTGGACAGCAAATGTTCCAAACGACAGGATTTTGTATTTGGGAGGCCCAAATATTGCTGCTGAAGTGTATAATAGGGAATATGCAAATTCTCGGATATGTGGATCGGAGAAGTGGGGAAAGCCCTTAGCTAGGTTTCTGCGCCAGCCACATTTCATGGTTTGGGAAAACCCTGACCTGGTGACACACGAAGTGATGGGAGGACTCAAGAATGTTTATGCCATAGGTGCCGGTAAGAACTTTATTGGAACAGAAAAGACTTGTGTCTATTTTGCTTCATGCAAGCCTTACTGCAATGATTTGAGTTTGCTAAGGGATTGCCCACTTCACATGTGACTAGGTCAATGTGCATGATTGTAATTTCTTATCATCCCAACGTCTCTCTTTTCCCCTCATATTTCCCACCTGTCGTCGGGACTGACTTTAAATAAAAGCGTTCTTGGAAAAATCCCATTCAAAAACCAATAAGATACATTTTAAAACCCCTTTCTGTGCTTATCTTTAGTACAATGTCGGTGTATCAGTGTTGAATGTGGTGCGTCAGTGCAAGGTTGCAGCAGCAAGGATGTAAGTTTACAAGAGAGCGAAGACAAATGCAAGTACAATGTAACTGCAGAAGTGTGCTGGGTGAGAGTCTGGAGATGTGAATTGCTTAAGGCAGTTTGCCTCATGAGAGGACAGACGTGCAACATCTCTATATTGGAAAAATAGATCAAGAGAAAATAGATCAAGAGACAATATATAGTGCTGTTCCAAAAACAGATGGCATTAGTGCAAGAACACAAGGCTGCGTGCCAGTTGGAGGAAGGTTTTCCTTTGTTTTCTGAGTTATTATATCTCGTTCTCTGTGGATGGTGATGATTGTCTTTTCGGTCAATAGGAGGGCTGCAAGATCTTCCTGAATAGATGTGC
Source organism: Dipteris shenzhenensis (assembly GCF_047967505.1). Taxonomy (NCBI): domain Eukaryota; kingdom Viridiplantae; phylum Streptophyta; class Polypodiopsida; order Gleicheniales; family Dipteridaceae; genus Dipteris; species Dipteris shenzhenensis. The sequence goes on from NC_141610.1 coordinate 13,170,333, forward strand.
ATGTTTTACTTGTTTTACTTGTGGTCACATTTGTTAGCATGATGTTGTGGGCTGTAAGTAACATAAACCAGCTGGCTTGTTAATGTCTTGTGGAGCATGCAAAAGTGGTGCTGGTTGTGTATGGTGACACCAAACGTAATATGACTGTCAACCGCATGAATGCCCAAGCAACCATGCAACAGTTCTGCAATGTACTTCTGCTTTTAGGCAACCACACCAATACTACTTTACTGGCATAATCATACTACGGTCTATGTGCAAAGGTACTCCTGAGCTCCCACCTTTGCATATGTTGGGCCTTTGTGCTGCTGCTGGCTGGTCCTGGTATTGCTGCGTATGCCCCTGCATGGTGATGGCACAATCCTCCACGCAGGCTGCTGGCGCAATCCTCCACACAGCCAGGTACCCTCAGCCCTTTTTCCCCCTACAGTCTCCTGCCCCCTTGTCCCCTCCAAACGGGGGCTCACGGTGGAGAAATGGGGACAGAAAGAAAAAATTTAGAGGCTCTTAATCACATGTCTTGGATTTAATAACGTTGCCATCTTGCATAAGAGTAGCAGGTCTTAAACCTAAGGACTTGAGGATACAAGATCTTAAATCTTTAGATAAGAGATCCAAGGTTTAGAGAATGGACCAATGTCCCAGGCCTTAGGGAGAAGGGCCCATTCAGAGAAGTGTTCCTTAAAGGGACCCTTGTGACTCCTTGGTTGCCTCCAAGGAACTCAGAAAATAGCCCTCCATTCCACACATATTAAGAGTTGCCTAGATTGTCCAAACGTGCTAGGCAACTACTACTTAAGAAAAAGGCTCCACCTTGTGGAGCTTTGAGATAAACAAGTCCATTTGGGATGGGAGTTCTTCAAGAGGGGTGTTAAAAGTTAGAGACAAGAGGGGATGAATTTGATATGGCCTGCATGGAAAGTGATGAACCTAGTCCTAGAAACCCTTTCAGCCAGACACTGCAAAAGAAGGCTAGAGATAAAAATTCTGTTTTCTTAGGAGTGCTCTTGAGGACTGGAGGATAATTAAGTTGATGATCTTTCAATCGAAGCAAACTTCATCTTGAAATTGAGCGCACCAATTGGGTGTCACTGATTGTCATTGCTTTAAATAGATCAGAGTTTGTGTCAATATGAAGAAAGCCAATGGAGTCACAAGTTGGGGTGGATTATGTAGGACCTATTCACATGTAGATAGAGGCACTCAAGGCCAGGTATGTCATAGTATCATGACAAAGTGGGCAAAGGCTGAGGCAGTGAAGAATGGAGATGCACAACCTATTGCTAAATTTGTGTTTGAAAACATCATCATCAGATTCGGCGGTCCATTGGAGATAGCAATGGACCCAGAGTTGCCCTTTGTGAATGAGGTTATTCACCCTCTGCTTATAGAGTTTATGCTGATGCATTGCAAATCCAAATCTTACTATTTCCAAAGAAATGGTGAAGCTGAAGCCACTAACAAAACTCTTTCAGGAATCTTCGCCAAAACAATAGAAGTCAACAAGACATATTGGGAATTGGAACTTCAAACTGCCCTTGGCTTGTGGGCACAAAGAAAGACATTCAGAGTAAGCTAACTCATACTCCATTCAGACTGACCTATGCATAGATTGGAGGCAGTTGTGCCAGCCATATTCACTCTCCCTAGCTCAAGGATAGTGGTCTAGGAGAGATTGGAAGGCAATGCTATGGCAAAATGGCTGTCGCAGTTGGAAGAGTTGGACGAAGCCTGTATGTTGACAGTCCCGACCATGATCACAAAAGGATGAGAAGGAGGGCCTCGTTTGTTGAAGGCAAAAGACTTCAAGGAAGGACAGCTAGCTCTATTGTATAGTGTTAGGATACATAGAGGAAATTCAAATATAGGGCACTAGGAGAATTTCTAGATCAAGCAGATCCCCAACTGGAAGCACTGGATAAAACTGAGTTCAATGCGTTCATAAATGGCAGCCTCCTTAATAGATACTGTCTACCCACATTATGGAGGAGAACCAAGAAGCTCTCGGGGGATGAATCTCAAACCCTATGTGACTTCTTGCATTGAAGCACCAGTAATAAGCAACTATCTTATGGAAAGCCAATATCTAGCCTTAAATCCTACCCCATTAATGACTGTGCACTCCATCCTCCAATGCTCATGTAGTCATCCACTAATAAAATATAGAGCTTGACAAGTTCTTTCTACCAAGTCAATGAATCATGTTACCTATAGTTCCTATGCATGGATGAAAGACTTGTTGAGAGTTTGACCAACTCTATTATTGAACCTTGCATGAAAATGAAGGGAGGGCATTAGAATAATCAGTTTGCAGGTTTCATGTATTGTAATTAATTTGCATAAGTTATAGTGTGTGTGTAGAGTGGTATATGTGTGGATAAGGGATCAACCCTTCCATGGATGATTTTGTACTTTGCTTTGTTGATAATATAGATGTACATTTTGTAGGTTTATGTTGTATTCTCTTGTATTTTCCTTTGATTTTCAAATTTGGACTTTCCAAAATAGGTTAGTTCATGGAAAAACACTAGGCTATTTCTCGTACATCCTAGAGACCCCCCCCCCACCCCCACACTAAGCTATTTCTTGTACGTCCTAGAGACCCCCCCTCATCCCCCCCCCCCCAGTTGCGTAACCCGTACAGTAAGATTGTACTACCTACCATATGACTGTAAGGGTGAACCATTCATCATTGGATGCCTTCTCAATATTGCCTTGCACACCCCCCATCCAGATCACTATACATTGCTATCGGTACATTGTTGTTGCCCTATGCCCCGTCTATACTTGCTCCCCCTTTTTATGCATTGCCATCACTCTCCCATTTATACACTGTCTGTTTAGGCATACAACAACCGATGACAATAGTTGTATGACTCATCCAAAACTCTCTTGCCTGCTTCACAATTTGTCTCCTCTACCTCACTCCTTCTAGATCTTCCTTACAATTACTCCACAGACCCCCTATACTCACTTCTACCATCTCACACTCACCAACTCACTCATACTCTCACACATCTCTTCCTTCCTCCTAGAGCTCCTTGTAGGAATTAAAAGATTTCTTTGGTTTCAAGTCCGTGAATGAATTTCTTTTGAACACGAGTTGTAGGAGCATCCCTTCCTCTTGACCTCTCTATGCACCCGTCAAATGGTCATCTTTTGGGCAAATGTGTTTTTTAGGTGTTCTTTGATTCCCTAGAAATCGTTCCAAAGTTTTGTTAGCTAGCCCTCTACCCCTCCGTTGCAAGGAGATTTTTCTCCATCCTTATCATTTTGGGATTTGAGTCAGTTGAAGAAGACATTATTATAACCTCTTCATTCATTCGTTTTCCTTGAATTTCTCCCTCACGTCTATTGCCAATTTCTTCCACCATTGGAGCCACTTTTGGGTAGGTTAGTGAGTCCCTTCTCTTCCATCACTACCTACTTTAGCAACCTCGTGTTAGGGTCATTGTCATTGACCCAAACATTAGTGATGAAAATATTATGCTTAGCATCTAGATGGTTCTTTGTTTAGGTTGTTTAGGTATAGGATTGAGATTGTAGGATGCTAGGATCAATGCCACATTTGTAGGTTGTTTGGGCATTTTGTCAAAGATCACCCAAAGAAAGAAAGGTGTTCTAAAAGGAAGAACAAGGTCAGCTTGATCATCCTTTTAGTTTTATGCCTTCCTGTCAAAAATGGATGGTTGTTCGAGATTGTAGGGTTTCAATTCTAGATCTGGCATGCACAGAGCCTAAGCTTCTCTCTCCATCTTTTCAACAAGTTGTTCCCCCTATTTTAGGATAGTTTAAAGGAGGGACTCCGATTGGGTTGACCCTTTGGTGATTTTGATATGCCCATGTCTGCGAAGATGGACACGCCTTTTTGTTGGAGAATTCACCTCCTCATCTGGCAGCCCCCAAATGAGGAGTGCATGTGGGAGGTGGACTTAGGGCTAGGGTTGCCACATGGGCCACACTTTGGTTGCAATGTGGGCAGCATACCCACAGGGAAAATCTGCAAAGGGGGCTGCCACATGGGCAGCACCTCACAGCAAGAAAACAAAGTAATATGACATTAGCAGCAAACAAGTCATGTGGGCATGGCCTGTTTCGAGAGAACCTAGCCCATTGCCTAGGGAATCTTCGGAATAAGGACTAACAGCCAGGGTGGGGGTCTATGCATCCAATGTGCATCGCTCGGTGAAAGTGTAAAAAATGCTTGCAGGCCAAGCCTTCTGAAAACACTTCCGCCTTTTCGGCAGTTGCTCTCTATCTTGGAGTCTTGTGCTCCCAGATGGCACGGAGCGTATAGATAATGTTCTGCCAAATGGCGGCGAGAGGTTGACGGAGAGACTTGTTGGCCTCCCATGACCATGCTGCAGCTGGCCATTCGGATCCAGGTGGTGATGCTGGCTATTATCTCCTAAACACTATCCTTTGGCGACTGTAGTGGACATTGTCGTGAGGGGGAACCACATCATATGCCTCTATCTTGATAACTTTCTGCTAATGAATTCTGGAAGCTGGGGAAGTAGAATCAAAAGAGAAGGCATGGCCCCCCCTCTATGAGCCATGTGACCATCCCCCATGTGAAACCCCTCTGTATTCTCTGCGTCTTGGCAACACTCTAGAGAGCACCCATCTAGATCCTTTACCTTGCTAGGCAGCCCCAAAGACAGTGTGGGATCATCTTTAGATCTCTGTTTGCACAGCAGTGGCATTTGTCATCCACAAGCATTTGCTCCATCCAATGTTCAATGGGCAAGCCTCTGTGCGCTACCATCGGGCCAAAATGGATATCTTCCGCGGCTTGAGACTGGACCACACATGAGACGAAAAAATGAGATGACCTTGTGGAGAACTTGCTGCTTAACCCATTGTCTCTCTCGCGAAGGGATCCACTCAGCTTCCTCCAACTAAAGATAGCAGCCAATGCAAGTGGTGTGAGATAAGAAGAGCACCTCCTCTATCTTGTCCGAATGCTCTACTCGTGCTTGCGAGAAACACTCCTTTGGATTGCACTAAGAGGTCAGTCCTCCCACAACCACAGGTGCCATCTCGTCCCTGTCTGCCTGTCTGGGTCAATACTCCAGTCCTTGTGCAAGCATCCCACTACCCTGATCCTTTGTCACTCCAGTAGCTCCATAGACCTGCCCCTCCAGGTCCTTTGGCTGAAGAAGGCCCACAGTCTTGATCCTACAGCATCTGTGACAGGAACAGCCAAAGAAATGCTGCAAAAGTTGAACCCTTAGGGGACTCCGATCTTGGGGAATTGTCCATATCAGCGGGGCAGGTCTATTGCCCTACGCAGGCCCTTCCACCATGACTTTGGGATTATTGCCTTGATATCTGCCATCCCAATGCTTGCTGTCTTAAGTATGAAAGTGCCTACACACGTGCCTCTCAATGTTCACAGAAAACATTTTCCTCAACAAATCACAAAACTTGGGGTTTCAGTTTTTGAAGGTTCTTCTTGAGAATTTGCAGATTTTTAAACTAATGCATAATTATATTGCCTAAAATTTTGTAGATTTTACAAAATTGAGAAAAGAATTGTTACAAGTGAAAATGAAAGTGTTCTTTGTATATAGTTTGCAGGCTTTCTGCGAACACTGGTGCCTCTGTCTCTGGGGGAAGGCGGCGCCAAGCTCCGAAGGCCCTAGCTAGTCTGCTATCCCATTGGACTTATCTGATGTGTGTCTAATTAAGTGCTCTCAGACCTTAAGAAGGCTCCGCATTAGGGAGGATCCCTTACTTGTGCGGTGGTGTCTGAGAAAATCCATCTGTGAGATTGCCTGCCATTGACCTCCCGTAAGGGGATTGAAACCTTAAAGGTAATTATCTTTAACACAAATTCACCACTTAATCAATTGGAGAAGAAGAACACAATTACACCACGAAAACGATAGCAGATTGGGTACAATCTCCCCTCCCTAGATGAGTGGCTCACGCTTCCTCGTCTAGAGTATTTATGATATTTCATAGAAGCACAAGGAGCCAAAACTATCCCTCTCTTCCAAAATGAGGGATTTGCTTTACATAGCCATCTTAGGGCCCAAAATTGAATTATGTGCATTCCAAAATATATTGCTCAAACTTGCAATAATAAAACAAATACAAAATTGGTCCATGGCCATATATAATGCGTTGTGCGACACCTTGATCGGTACCCTCGCACTAACTCCAATCCTCGCTATGAGTTCCATCACCTGTACTCAAGCCGCCAATTACATAAGTTATTAACAATCGATTGAACGAATCACCGAATCAACCAATCCCAACATAACCACGCTCAAAGCACAATAATCAAGCAAAATACCAATAACACTAGCGACATCAGTATTAACATGGAATCACCCACAATACCAAGCATCTATCATGGCCAAAGACAAGCTAGTCAGGGGTCCCCAACTAACCACACAAAGTATCCACTAGGACCCCTGCCGCGTCTGGTGCGCTCCAATGAAGTACTTTGCCATAGTCACACTTGACTAAAATAATAATGTCCAAAGTAAGATATACTAGAAATATAATTTCCGTAACATTCCTCTTGCTTGGATTGCAACTGACCTTAGTTGCGTGTTTGATTATGGGAACTAATGAGGTTTGGAAAAGTTCGAAAGAACCGCCTAGGCATCCAGTGAGCATCATCTCTCGGCTGATTCTTAAATTTGAGCAAGTATTTAGTATAGACATTTCCTTTTCGGGGTGAGGTCTGTTGATGATCAATAATGCATTCGGGTTCTAGAATTTCTTCTTCATCAACAATCAATGGAGCCTCTTCATAAACAGGATGAATAGGTAAAGGTTTTTTGAAGGGCTTTAAGAGGCTGATATAAAAAGCATTATGTATTTTTCAATTATTAGGTAATTCAAGCCTATAAGCTAGGTCATTGATTTTCTGAATCACCTTGAAAGATCCATAAAAATGAGGGGACATCTTAATTACTGGCCATTTCTCAACACTCTTTAATCTTCTTTTCTCAATCCGAAGAAGTACATAATCACCTTCTTTAAAAGGCATGTGTTTCCGTTTATTATTAGCTTGTTTTGTGTACTTCTCTTTAGTGATTGCAATGGTTTCTCGAACCTCTTTGATAATATTTTGATGGTCATGGGTAAATGCATCTGCTACCTTCACTCTATGGGTTAATCGTGTGATAGGAATAGGTAAAACCTTCCCATAGATAATCTCAAAGGGTGCTCTTATGAGAAGTATTATTATAAGCAAATTATAAGAGGTGAAGATATTTGTGCCAAGTCTTTGGTTGACTTCTTGCATAAGCTCTTATCATGTCCAGAATAGTACTATTTGTGACTTCAGTGTGTCCATTCGATTTTGGATGAAAAGTTGATGAGAAATCTAACTTAGTGCCTAGATTATGAAATAATGCAGTCCCAAAATTACTGCAAAACTTCGAATCGCGATCAGACACTATAATCTTTGGCAAGCCATGATGATCAAAGATATGCTTGATGAATAAATGTGCAGCTTGCTGAGCTGTTAAAGTCTTCTTGCATGGGATGAAATAAGCTTGCTTATTAAAGCGATCTACTATCAGCCATATCATATCATTTTGATTCGTTGTAGTAGGAAAACCTATTATGAAATCCATAGATATTTATTCCCAAGGTTGCGTAGGAATAGGCAAAGGCATTAGCAATCCCGGGGTCTTTCCTTTATAACTCTTGATCTTTTGACAAGTGATACATTCGGCTATAAACTTAGCCACATCTTTTCTTATAGTAGGCCAATGAAATTCTCTTGCTATCACTTATAAAGTGGCAGTCACTCCCCTATGTCCCATATATGGTGATTGGTGCATTTCTTCCATGACAATTTATTTAAAGGGTCGAGTGATGCATAATTTCTTTTGATAAAAGAGGTATCCATCATTGCATGAATAGTCCAACATAGGATTCCAAATATTATTCTCTAATTTGTTCCATATACCGGAAAAGTTTGGATCCTCTTGATAAGAATTCTTCATACCTTCGAAAGGCTGGGTCTCTACAGCAGTGATGTGATTAATGCTTGGCTTTTTGCTAAGAGCATCAACAACTACATTTTCTTTTCCAGGTTGATACAGAATCATGGGCTGAAAACTCTGTATAAACGATGCCCACTTGATGTGCTTATTGGATATTAGTGGTTGAGTCAATAAATGCTTGATACTTTGCTGATCAGTTTTAATAAGAAAACTCAGCTTCCATCAAATAATGTTTCCACATTTGTAAGGCATGCACAACAGCGGTTAATTCTTTATCATATGTACTATAATTGCATTCTGCTGGTTTTAGTTTTTGGCTCTCATATACTATTGGATGTCCATCTTGCATAAGTACGATTCCAATTCCATATCCACTAGCATCGGTTACAACTGCAAAGAATGGTCTAGAGAAATCGGGTAGTTGCAACACATGAGCTTGTGTGAGCTTCTTTCAAAGCTGTAAAAGATTTATCTTGATGCTTGGTCCATAAGAAATGCTTAGCTTTTCTAAGAAGGTCTGTCAATGGATGTGCAATGTATGCAAAATTCTTGACAAACTTTCTGTAAAAGCTACACAATCCCAAGAATGATCTTAATTCGTGTATATCTCGGGGTTTAGGCCATGTGACTATACATTCAATCTTCTTTGGATCTACTCGAATCCCATCAATGGATACAATGTGACCCAAATACTCTATCTGATCTTAAAAGAAACTACTCTTTTCAAGATTTATGTACAATTGATTTTCTTTCAAGAGTGAAAAGACTAGCTTCATATATTTTTCATGCTCCTCAATATCTTTGCTAAACACCATAATATCATAGAAAAATACTACCACACAATCTTGGTGTTTAGAAAGATTCGGTTCATCATTCTACTAAAAGTAGCTGGAGCATTAGTTAGCCCAAAAGGCATAACTAGGAACTCATAATGTCCCGTTTGAGTTCTAAAGGTAGTCTTGTATATATTCTCTTCTACCATACGAACTTGATGATAGCCGGATTTGGGATCTATCTTACTGAAGACCTTTGCCCCTTTCAATTTGTCCAAAAGATCATCAATCCTAGGGATTGGATATTTGTTCTTCACTGTGATTTTGTTTAGTGCAGGTTGATATAATTGATACCCTCTGCTCTCCTGGCTGTAACCAATGAATATGCATTTGATTGCCTTGTCATCAAGCTTATGTCTCAGCTGAGATGGTATATGAACATATGCAAGAGACCCAAAAACTTTCATGTGTGAAAGTGAAGGCTTCTTGCCTTTCCATGCTTCATAAGGTGTAATAGTCTTTAATGCCCGTGTAGGTGATCTATTCAGCACATAGTTGGCACACATTACTGCATCAAGCCAAAATTTATTGGGCAAAGACTTGGCCTTAAGCATGCATCTGGCCATCTCCATTGTGGATCTGTTTTTCCTTTCAGAAACAGGATTTTGCTGAGGAGTGTAAGGAGTAGTGCATGAGTGAATAATGCCCCGTGAGGATAGAAATGCATCAAACTCCTTTGACATATACTCACCCCCCCTATCTGTGTTGAGGGTGACAAGCTTGCATCCTGATTCAATCTCAACCATATTCAGCCATCTCTGAAAGCATAAGAAAACTTCAGATTTGGCCTTTAAAGGATATACCCAGCAATACCTTGTGAAATCATCAATGAGAGTCATGAAATACTTGTATCCTCCAATGGCATTTGTCCTCATCGGGCCACAGACATCACTGTGTACTAGCTGCAATTTCCTTTGTGAGAGTTTTGGACAATTCTTTTGAAAAGGAAATCGATGCATCTTACCCAAAAGACAACCCTCACACACATGTTTAGAAACTGTGTGAGTCTGAGGTACATCATTTGCCATCTGCTGTGAATGTAGCTTTGCAAAAGCTCTATAATGGAGATGGCCCATTCTCTCATGCCAAAGATGAGTTTCAGCAAGCTGTGAATCTGAAATAGCCAATGCTTCAGTAGAAAGTGCAGCTGAATGATGATCAAGGTGATAAAGCCCTTTTTGCAAAGTTCCGGTGAGAACTATGGCATTGTCATCACGAAGATCATATACTAGGCATCTGTAGCCATCAAAAATTACTCTGAAATCTGAAGTAGCGCTGGAAATGGATGTGAGCTGCACATCTTCAACTCCTTTTACAGCATATGAAGCATTATTGGCACATGTAACAGTCCCCCCTCGAGGTGCATCAGCTAGAGAATGAAACAACTGTCTGCAAGATGTGACATGCTTGGAAGCTCCACTATCAAAGTACCAGGACTGAGCATCATTAGCAGCAAAGAGTGCATCAGCTTTGGAGGGATCAAATGAGCAATGGACAGCCCATGCCCAATCATCCTGAAGAGCATGTGCATGTGAAGCATCTGCTGGCTCATGGGATTCAATGGCATGTGAGGCATTAACTGTCAATCCTGCTTTCTTTTTCTCCAAAGCAATGCGCTTCCTGCATTCTGAAATGTCATGTCCAGGCTTGTGACAATAGTTGCATCTTTTCTTCTTTCCTTTATGTGCTGTATTTTTAGATGCATGGGAGGAATTGCAGCTGCTATGTGTAGAGGAATTGCAGCTGCTATGCGCAGATTTTGGCTTGCCCATAGGCTTGGAAGCCTTGCCTCTTCCTGTCTGCTGTGAAGCAAATGCATGATCAGGAATTATGGCTTGTCTGTTAGCTCTACTTTGCTCTTCCTGCAAAAGCAAAGTAACTAGCTGATCAAAAGAATAGTGGTCTGGATTACCCATGGCCACTAATCGAAGGGTTGTAGCAAACCCTTGATATGTATCTAGTAGTCCATTCAATGTAGTACTGACAAGTTGTGAATTGGGCACTACCTCATCAATGTTGGCAAGCTGTTCCATGAGGTCCTTGACCTTCGTCAAATATGCATCCATTGACTCACCTTCATTCATATTCACTTCCTGTAATTGCCTTCTCAAATATGCAACACGAGCTTCATTGCGAATGTGATATAGAGAAGCCAATTTATCCCAAGCATCCTTTGCTGTCCTGCAAGACCGGATGTGTGGAATAATGATTCTCTTGCATGATAAAGTAATGCATGAATGTGCATTTGCATCTCTTGCATCCCATCTAGACTATTCTTGAGTTGGAAGAGCAGCAGCAGGAGTGCTAGAGGAAGAGGCATCAGGAGGAGTACCACCTGTAGAAGGTGCAGCAGTAGAACCAACCACTGTCGCATTGGCTGGCCTCAGATCAGCCCCAGAAACAATATTCCACAAATGCTTTGCAACAAGAATATGTTTCATGAGATAAGACCACATCGGATAGTTGGTGCCATCCAACTTATCATCTTCCCGAAGAACTCCAAATAAATCTTGATTGTTCCCAGCCATAGCAACTGTGATAACCTGTAAAAGACCTGAAAACCCAAAAGCCTCAAGGCTATCACTGCAAAAAGCTGACTGTCCCAAAAATGACAGCAAATATCTGCAAATTTCTGACCCAAATCAAAGGGCAAATGTAGATCTGACCCAAATGTGACTGTGACAGGCAATGTTCACTGCAAAAACAGCAAATTTGGCAAAAGCCCCAAATTTATTGAGGGCAAATAGGCCAAAAAGAGGGCAAATTCAGAAAAGCCCCAAATTTAGCTGAAATTTTGCAAATGTGACCCAATGTATGCAAATCTGACTCAATGTCCTGCAAATGTAACTGAATGTCCTGCAATCTGACCCAATGTACTGCAATCTAAACAAGAATTTGCAGAACAAATCCCAAAACTCCAATTTCTTGCAAGAAATTGCAATTAAAGGAGGTGAAAGGAAATGAAAACCCCAAATTTTCCAATGTCCTGCAAAAGCCCCAAATCTGCAAATGTCTGTAAATGACTGCAGTGAGACCAAGGACCTGATTCTAGCCAATGCTAAAACAGATACAGAACCTGTGGTGAATCTGTACGGAATACCCAGATGAAGCTGTACGGAATACCACTGAAGGTACGTAGTACGGGGAGCTGGTACAGACTACTGACGACTGAAGGTACGGTGAAAGTACCTTGTACTCCTATGCAGGTACAATCGTACGGCGTAGGTACCTTGTAGGTACAAAACGACGTACAGTACGGAAGTACGTCGGATCTATCACTGCACCGTATGTACGGCGAACTGCAGGTACGGGTGTACGATTTCAGTACAGTGTACGGCGATGCACAACTTCAGTACAGCGATGCAACGGCTACGTGCAGTACGGCGTAGGTACGACGAAGTGCACGGATGTGCAGTACAGCACAGGGATGCGCAGGTACGGATGTGCACGGACGTGCAGTACGGTAACTACGCAGAGTACGGAACAGATAGCACTGAAGGGCCTCGAACAGGCTGTAAGGTACACAGATCTGTACAGAAGGTACGGACTGTACGACGCTTGCTTGTCGACCAGCGGGGCAGAAAAATCTCCAATGAGCAATGGAGACTCGGGGCTGAGGATAGCTGGAAGGCTAGAGCAAAACCTGCTCTAATACCACTGAAGATGCAAAACGAAGAGAGAGAGAGAGAGAGTGCAGATACAGGACGAAGTCAATATAGAAGTCACGTCAAAATATTAGATTGATGGATAAGGTTCCTAAACACAAGTACAAAGTACTTGTATCTAGGCCTAGGACTAAGTGTCCTAGGTGTCACATAGGACTAAGTGTCCTATGTGGCATAGAAGGCACTAACACTATAAGTGCCTACACTTATCCCTACAAGGCACATACCATGGCCTATAGGGCATCACTAGAACCACCAAAAGATGGCCTACAATCGTTTCTTTATCGAATTGCCTGAAAGTATCCCACCGTTGTCTAGCTTTTGCTTTGAAATGTGAGGGAAGGAAATCTCTCTTGATGAGCTTTTGAAAAGACTTCAAAGATTTTGGTCGCCTTTTACTGTGCTTAGCGATGTTCCACCAAAGTGCAGCACTCTCCACTAAATGATTTGCAGCACATTTAATCTTATCTTTTCAGAGAATTTCTCCCTTGAAACGTAATCATCTAGCTGATTGATCCAAAACAAAATAGTGCGTGCTTCTTTCTTTCCATCAAAATTTTGAAATGAGAAAGCTTTTCTACTTACCTTACTCTCCTTTCTCGAATTATGTGCTCTCAATGTGGCTTTGACTGTCTTGATAATAGGGTCATCGTCGGAATCATCGTCAGATGACTCATCATCAGATGAATGCCTCTTTCTTTTCTTACCATTGATTTTCTTTTCCAATCTCTCCTTATGCTCACACTCATCGGCCAACTCTCCCTAAAGTGCATCTAGCTGCTCTTGAAGTGTGTGTGGTTGTGGTTGATTTGCCATGATAAAGCGATAATTACAAATAAAGCGGAGCGGAGGGAAATAAAGACAATAAGTGTATGAGAAATTTGAACGGATGAAAAGTGTGATTCGAGTGTATAGTAAGAAATGGATGGTGGAAGATACTAAGTGTATGCAATATAAAGCAAAAGAAATCACTTATCTCGCTCTTTGATCGGACATAGACACGGTGATTTCATGGTTACAAATCGCCTTCTTGATTCCAGCTTCCTTAGATTTCACTTTGCTCTTTTTTTAATACACCTTTGTTGGTCTATGGAGTGGCTTTGCATTTGTGTTGCAGATCGCCAAAAGGGGAAAACGTCTTCTTTTTTAGAACTTTAGAGCTGTCTCTTTTTTTAATAAATAAATTTTCTTTAAGGTGCCTTTTTAACCTTGGGGCTCCTTTGTATGAAGTCAAAGGATTCCTTTGACTTAGTAAACGATTCTCAAGTACTCTTTGAGGCTACTGACCGTTTGCGTGCTGGGATAGCAGAGTCCGTGAACCGAGTAGTTGGCTGCTGCAAGACTTCAAGTCTATCAAAGATGATGGCGGTGGCGGCTTTGCAGAGGCTACTTCCCCAAGGGCGGTGGCACGGAATCTGCCACTGTTTGCGATGATAGAGGCCCGAGGGCGAGGCTTCCTGCTTTGGAATTCGGAGTACGAGAGCACGGGGGCCGAAATACTGTAGGCAACCGCAGGTCTGCAGAAGGGCGCACACAAATTGAGACCCCTAAGTCTAGAGGCGGCTGGCTGCACTTAATGCCCTAGTCCTTTAATGCAAGGCTTGGTCGAGTCTAGGGACATTGATGGGTGAGTTGATGGGTGAGCCGCGAGCGGGTGTCGGGTTGCTGTGAGTCATTGCTGATTGATGACTCCTGAGTGCTCCCAAGTCCCAAGGGTCTTGACTCCATGAGGGCATGAAATCCGGATAATAAAGGTGTAGGCTGACTGCGCACTGGGAGTCTACTTTGAAGTTCACATGGGTAAAGTGATCGAGCTATTGCAGAGCTCCCGAGATGATAACGCCGGCTAAGTACTTGGTGCGATTTTCAAAGTTCAAAGCCTAAGACTCGATGCACACATCCCTCGATGCAATCTTTCTCTTCCCCACAACCACGAGCTCTGTTTTTGCATATGTGTCACATAGTCCTCTTGAATCTTCCACAGGACTTCTCTCCCTTTCAATTTCCACACGAGGGAGATTCTCTTTTCTTCCTTCACACGAGTGTCACCAAGGCTCTAATACCACTGAAACCTTAAAGGTAATTATCCTCCACACAAATACACCACTTAATCAATTGGAGAAGAAGAAACACAATCACACCACGAAAACGAGAGTAGACTGGGTATAATCTCCCCCCCCTAGATGAGTGGCTCACGCTTCCTCATCTAGAGTATTTATGATATTTCATAAAAGCACAAGGAGCCAAAGTTATCCCTCTCTTCCAAAATGAGGGATTTGCTTTACATAGCCAAGTTAGGGCCCAAAATTAAATTATATCCATTCCAAAATATATTGCTCAAACTTGCAATAATAAAACAAATACAAAATTGGCCCAAGGCCATATATAATGCGCTGTGTGACACCTTGATCGGTACCCTCGCACTAACTCCAATCCTCGCTATGAGTTCCATCACTTGTACTCAAGCCGCCAATTACATTAGTTATTAACAATCGATTGACCGAATCACCGAATCAACCGATCCCAACATAACCGTGCTCAAAGCACAATAATCAAGCACAACACCAATAACACTAGCGACATCAGTATTAACATGGAATCACCCACAATACCGATCATCTAGCATGGCAAAACACAAGCTAGTCAGTCGTCCCCAACTAACCACACAAAGTATCCACTAGGACCCCCATTGCATCCGGTGCGCTCCTACCGGTGCGCTCCTATGGAGTACTTTGCCATAGTCACACTTGACTAAAATAATAATGTCCAAAGCAAGATATACCACAATTATAATAATGTCCAAAGCAAGTACTTTGGCCCATTTGATGCTAGCTCTCAAGGCCTCACAGTATATCTCTAGTGCTCCCTTGACAACCTTCAAACTCTCCATTGAGCCCTCCACGAAGAGTGTTGTGTAATTTGTAAACTCAGGGTTGAGAAGCTCCTCCTTGGCAAATCGAGAAGGCATCCCTATGAGACCCGATGCTTGAGATCTCAAGAAATAGCCTAGAGCCTCTGCCACAAACAGAAACAAGAAGGGAGCTAAAGGGTAGCCTTGGTGGACTGAATAGGACAATGCAAAGGGCTCCCATGTGTAACAACCGATGAATGTTGCTCTTTTCATACAAGTCCGCGACCCCTCCCAATCCATTGCACCAAGAAGCCCAACCTTTGCATGGTGCGCTCTAGAAAGGACCACTCCACCCTATTGTAGGCCTTCTCGAATTCTAAGAGAAGGATCCCAAGGGACTGTGACTCCTGCCGAGCTAATCAATAGCCTCTCAAAAAATGAAGATGTTATGGAGGATGTTAAACTCTTGAATAAAACTTGTATGAGTATAGTGGATGATGTGTATGAGGTGGGAGTCACAACCGCAAGCTCAACACCTTGGCTAAGATCTTGTACGGTATTCAGTAAAGTGGTCGGTCTTAAGTGGTGGATGTCGAATCTATCTCCCCTCTTTAGAATCAAACAAATCCATCCTTGACTCAAGGACTGAGGAAGGGAGCGTGAGTCAAAAATCTCATAAAGTAGTGGAAGGTTAGGGTCAGTCTATCCTCCCCTGGGCACTTCTGGGGCTGGGGGCCTTGAGGGCCTCTGAGAGCTTCTCATTGGTTAAAGGCACCTCTAGATGCATGTCATGCTCTGGGAGACCACCGAATGTATATGGGCCTAGATAGCCTCCTGAGCAATGAAGCTAGGTCCCTGCTGACCTAGGACATGTGGCATGAAAGAACTACTAGCTAATCTTGTCTCCTTCTTGTACACAATGTGTCCTAGAGGAATGATAAGAAAAGTCAGCTCTGTGAACCTTTGTGGCTTGGAGGTCAACATGTGCACACTAATCGTAAGCCACTGTGATTGCTCCTTGAGTGGAAGCCAAATCCTGCCTCAATGCCCTCTCCTGCGCATGCAGTGCCTTACGTTGCTTGAGAGCCTGGTTGCTTCTCTAGATGACATCAGCTACCAAGTTAACCACCCCTCCTCTGGAGGCGTGTCTGGCTATACCAGCATACCCTTGTCTATGCATGGCCTAGTCTCCCACATAGAACCTGTCAAGGTGCTCTAGCAAACCGTCGTGCTTCCTCTAATCAAAGAAAAATGTAAGCTATCAAGAAGCCTAGAGAACTCAAGCTCTTGCCATGGGTCTCTTCCGTTGATGGTGAAGATAAACTATTTTCGCACACTGCACTGTGTCGTCCCACTGCATTGTGTCGTGGGCAAACCAGTAAAAGAAGCTCCCTCTGGCTTATCATCCTCGAACTCTAGGTTGTTGGAGTCTCCTCCAACAACCCAAGAGTCAAGGTTTGGGAGGCTCTCTATGAGCTGCCTCCAAAAGGTTGGGCATTGTTGGCGACAAGCATGGGCATACACGTTCATGATGCCTATCTTGGAATCCCCCATTTGAAGACCCAATCATATTGCTCTTCTAGTGATGAGCTCTTCTTGGTCGTATATCTCTGGAGCATCGTCTGTGAAATAGATACATGCCTTGCCATGCCTGCCAATTGTGGGCTAGCAGATCTTAGGGCCTCTCCCTGGGAGTAGGTGTGGCTAATGTTGGAAAAACATGCTTCGAATCAAGAGGAAGTCCATTGTCCATCCTACCACGGTCCTCTGCAGCTCCTGACGTAGTATCATTGCCTGCGGCTGTTGACATGCACGATTGTGGAGCCTGTGCAGAGGGGTGTAGAACAAGGCCTGCCTATGCATGGGAGCCCACGCAACGACCTCAGACTTTTGAGACTTCAAGGGGGGATTGGAAGGAGAGTAATCCGTATTCGTGCGTTGTTGTACTGGCAACATCACCAGTTGTTCTCCAATCTTCAAAGCCCATTGCAACATGAAAGAGACCTTTATCCCAAGTGTGTTAGCACATTCCAGTACGAAGCTTGCTTAAGCTGAATCTTTGGTCCCAAGCAGATCAGTCTCATAGCGAGGCATAAATCCCCACCTTTTTGGTACAAAGCCTAGTGTCTCCATTTGTGATCCACAACTCTTTGCCCTAGGGGCCCAGCCAATCCTCCATCATCTCAAGTGGATTCGGGAACCAAAATCTTCAATGACCACCTTTTGAGGTTGTAGAATAAAAAATGTCATGTCCAACACAAGCGGGTCATTCTTCAGAATCTTGAGGTAGTTCCGTAGTCCAAGTTGCCAGATGTCTCTCGATAAGGGCTGCCTTGGGCGAGACTTCGGGCCAAGAAGTTAAGAGAACAGGTTGTCAACTTTTGATTGCTCCATGGTAGCTACGTCTAACAATGAAAGAGCGTTAGACTACGGCTGTGGGGATGAAGCCACAGACTCGGAGGGACAAGACTCAGCCTTGCCAATGCTCAAGGGTTGAGGTTTCGGGCTAGGATAACGCTCCATAGGAGGAGGACTAGAAGAAGAACAAAAAGAAGAAGTAGAAAGCGGGATTGTTGCAAAAGGAGAGGTCGGGTCCGCTCCACTTGGGAGTGTGGGACCCAGGCTCTAGGGCGACAGTCGCGAGGTGTGCTCGTTTCTGCAAGGCTCGGCCTGTAGGGGTTTTTAACATTTCACTCTGCGAGGGATTCGCTGGTTGTATAGTCCCCCCACCTGGCTGTTAGCCTCAATACCAGAGATCCCCTAGGTAGTGAGCTGGGTTTCTGTGAAACATGCCGATTTTTCTTTCGGCCTTTCAGTTTTTTTCCATATTCATCAGCACCTTTGGGGCTGCTGTTTTGTATGAAGTTTTTCAAGCATTAATAGAAGGTTCTTTTCTTTGGGAAAAAGAAGAGAGGGCGGGTTTGGGTAGTGAGTATAACTACCTCAGGGGATGTTAAGACGGGGGACGAATGAGGTAGTCGATCAAGCAATCGATGTCAAGTGAGCAGTACCAAATTAGCAAGCGAGAAAAAGAGAGCAAAGCAGAAATGGTTGGGCTGCCAACATATAATCTCATTGTATGTATGTACTCATCATTAATAAAGACTTCCTCAACATTGAACATGATTATAACATAATATTGCAAGTGTACATTAGTAATAGTGTTCTCTATTCTCATGAGATGTGGTTTGTCTATCAACAAAAGGTACTATATAGTTGAAGTGTATCACTTGAGAAAAACATAACCTCACTATATGTATATACTCCTCGTTAATAAAGCTTTATAGTATCACCATAATTTTGAAGATGATTATAACATAAGCTTGCAAGTCTACATTAGTGATAGTGTTATTTATTCTCATGAGATGAACTTGTATAGAAATGCTTTGGCTACTAACAAGTAGTATATAGTTGAAGTGCATCATTCAATAAAAACTTCAACATTGAACATGATCATAACATGTTATTGAAAGTCTACCTTTGTGAAATTGTTCTATATATTTTCATCGAAAGTACTTGAATAAAAAATATTTGATTGTTTTTGTCCCAATATATAGATAGAGTTCTAACATGCTACCTATTTACGAGCAGCCTTGCTCTAAATTTCATTAAATTCACATTTTGATGCATGAAATTTTAATAAAGGGTGCAACAGATCATGATAATCGTCTAAATCATGCCTTGCCATTTGTTTTGATATGTAACATGACCCCATCCGGATTTGTAAATCAAAAGATAGAGGACGTTAAAATTCTCCTCTTTTGCACCAATTAGTAAAATTTCATGCATTTGAATGTGATTTTAATCAACATTTAGCTGATTTGTTGCATTGGATTTAGAGGAAAGTTTATCTAATTGGGACCATGTCAATATGTTGTCTTTGGCTTCTACTTTTAATTTCTATAAGCAAAGATTGATTTGTTTTGGAATTTAATTCATTTTAAACAAAGGGATGTACTTACTCTTTAGATTTTGTTGGATAAGTGGGATGTAAGAGTGATTCATTAGGGAGGGATTTTTTGCAAACAGAAAAACATGGGTTTTGTTCCAAGAGTGAACAGAGTTTCAAAAACCAAGCATTTGCACATGCATGTAATGTCGACTATTCCATGTAAGGGGTCCTTGGAAACTTTTGACATGTGTGGAAGATTTCATTGGTGATATCACTTATGTTGGTAGAGAGAGAGAACTTGATTATGGAGGATTATAAAAAATTGAATGAGGAAAAGTGAGCGAATATAGGGTGTATCTTTACTAATGATGCCTTGGCAATGACATAGGTCTAACTCTCTCATGGACTTTTGAAGAACTATAGTTTTGCTACTAAAATAGGAGATTTGTCAATCTATTATTGTTTTGTTTTGATTGTTTTTTTTTGCTCACTTGCTTTTTCTTTTTTTGGTTCGCTCGCTTTTTGGTAATTCTCGAGATGAATGGAAACACTCGGAGAGGGGATATGAAGAGGAGGGGAAATCTAGAGGGGTGTAACAGGGGGCGAGGTGGATGGCTCTATTGTGGCTTGCTATTGTTTAAAAGCTTGAGTGCTTCGGGTCACTGGCTCCGAGGGATTTGAAGGAAGATCAAAGAAAGTCTCACCTCCCCAGTATGGAGGATCCTTTGACTTTGAAACTAGGAAGCTTTCTCTCTCTCTACTTCCACTCACTTTTAGGTCTAGCACGTTGCCTTTGGTTCTTTGCGACCTTCTTACTTAGCTTCTTCTGCTCGATTCTATTCCACTTACCCTCGGAAGGTTCCACCCAAGCGGTCTGGGACTCTTGTTATCGCTGCCTGGTAGGGCATTGAGTCCTGTCTATTCGAGGCTTCGGGGGAGAGGGTTTCGTCTCTGTTCTCTAGGGCAATCACATGCCAGGTGGCCCATTTTTTTGCATCGGAGGCACTGACCTGATAATTTAGAGATCTCAATCCTCTGTCGGAGCTCCCCCTTGTTGAGGTTTTCGAGGGAGATCTCCTCTGGGTTCTCTACAACCAGTTGGACTCAGGGAATCCCATCATCTACCACGATTGAGGCTGTGCTATCTGGAGGAGACTCTGGTACCGTGCCAAAAGTGCATCCAATAGAAGGAAGGATGGTCTTGTACTCCCTTGGGAGCCCCGGGAAGCAGATCATGTGATGGCTCCTATCCATGTCCTCAATTGTGAAACCATGGTGTCAAGGGAAAAGATACACTAAGTGTTTGTTAAGGAAAATGGGATGGTGACCTCTTGCATGTGGTTATCATCTAGTGCTAAGCTTGCCTGTAACCAATTCCTTATTTGACTCCTTGAGGGCATGAGTCCAACAATTCTGGTCACCACAGCCCTATCTTGTAGAGGTTGTATGTCCCCATAACATTGAAAAAATGAAAATTCCTATTAATTAGTTGTGGGGGAAAGAAGAGGGATGGTGGCAAGGCCATGATTAAACTAAGGGATAAAGGGGGGAGGAAAGGAGTTTCAATGAAAGAATAACGGAGTTAGGGGGCATTAAAAAGGGGCCACGAGGTGAGATTGGCGAAGGGGAGGAGGGACCACTTATGAAGGGGGCAGTAAAGAGGAAGGGACATGGAGGGGAAGGAGGGACCATTTATAATATTATATCTATCTTTAGGGATGCTATGCAGATTATGGGTTCGAATACCATCTTGATATAATGTGCACCCCTCTTAGACATAAGCTTTAAAGATTAACCCATGCATAAAATTTTTTTAAACCATGGACAAACATAGGTTACTTAGCCTCCACGGACCAAAACAAATAGGATTAAAGTTTTGTTGAGCGAATATGTCCCCATAATATAGCTCTGGCAATGCTAATTCGACTAATCACTCTTCAACTCTTAAACTGCTAACTTCACATGTTGTTTATCTTGGGGAGAAAGTAAAACCTTGATGGTAGTGGGAGTTGAAGGTGCTGCCATAGGAGCCCTTTTGATAGACAAAATATCCACTAAGCTTCTTTTCTCCAAGGTAAAAGCAAAGATCCCCATGCTCTGAAAAAGGAAGGGGGAAAAAGGAAAAGGAGAGGGAAAAGAAAAGGGGGACGAAAGCAGCAGGATCTCCACAGAAAGGCCAGCCAAGAGCTCAGGCTAAAGAAAGCTCTAAGTCTGAAATGGCTGGCAAAAAACACCAAAAGGACCCAAAAAACCTGCAACAAGGCTAGAAATAACTGCCAAACTGTCCTCCCTGGCTCAGCCAGGAGAACCACAGCCCAAGAAGCTCAAGAGTGCACCAAAAGCAGCTGAAAAGCTGCTCCTTGTACACCCACAACCAAGAACACACCAAAGAAGTAGTTGGGAGCAGGGCTGGATCTCCAGGGAGCAGCCCGAGCTGCAATGCGGCACTTCAAAGCTGCCTGCGAACAGAAACCAACACAAGGACCTGTCCCAGGTGGCTTGGGAGTGGCGCAGGAGCTGTAGAGCCTTAGGGGAGGGTTGAAATAAGGGCGCCACAGCTGAAGGGGAGGCCAGGGCTAGGCACGACCAAGGGGGACCAGAAAAAACAGCCCCTGATGAACGTGGCACCACCAACAGCTCCCTACAGTACTTCACGGCAGAAAACGAACTGCAGGCCAGGCCAAATACTGAGTGGAGAAGGGGTAAAAACAGAGGAAATAAAGGGAGGAGGAGGCGGGAGCAAGGCGAAGGGGAGCAGGGAAGGCGACTCCTGGGGGGCGGAGGGGAGGGTTCACGAGCTGCTCAGAGCTTATCATTGGTATAATGTGTTTCTGCATAGTTTTATGATTAATTCTTGCTTTATGGAACAGGAGTGCAACTTGCCTTGTGCTATTCTCATGATTGACAGTTGGTTTAGGTTGCTCTTTGCATACATTAGAGACAATCCTCCATGAATTATCTGCTCCATGAATTATCTGCTCATCTTCCATGTTGGTTTAGTTGCTCATTGCACTTCAGAGGTTCTCCCATGAGTCATGTGCTAATAAGATTGGAATCTACTTGCAGGTATGGTTGCTGCACTGACAAACGAGAGTGCTACAAGTAAATCGGTTTACTTTGCTCACTGCACATCTGAGATGATTTTTATCACCCATTTGCTGACAGTGGAGCCCGAAAAATTGGCTGGCCCACTTCTTGCTGACACCTACGTTACCTTGTTGAAGGGAAGAAATGCCTGGTATGGTCAAAAGGTTGCTCAAGGAGAGCTCAGACCAGATATGGGGGATAGTATTCAAGGAGTTGGAATGATTCAGGTGTGGCTTCTGTAATAATGATACTTTGCTCTACTCCTTCCTGTTTTGTGTATGCAAATTTGAAAGGGTATACAAGACTTGTTGGCATGTAATATTTTTAAAGGATTTCATGCTTCCACATGTGTGCGTAACACAGCTTGAGCGCAGCATATGATAAGGCAATATTTGCTTTCTGTAGGGTGTCTCAGCTGTGGAAGCATTCTATGAGCTACTTAGACAACCAAGCCTGAGTGTCATGCACCCTGATGGCAACAAGCGGGTTGTTCCAGTTGAGCTTTGTCCTATTTTGCAAACTCTTTACAAAATCCTCATTAAAAGGTTTGTTTTGGAGCTGCAATTTTCTCTCATTATAGTTTTGACATTGCTTACTTTTAGAAGGTTGCAGAAAATGGTAGATCCTCAAGGTAAGTCTTGCAGATGCTTTTTCATTGTTTTTGGTCAAATGTATCCAGAAAAAAGAGGACTCTGCTTGAAAGTAATCCTGAAAAATGTTCCGTGCACAAATAGTTGTAGAAATAATGTGACAGTGGTCTTAGTATATAAATATCATACATATTTGGAGTACTGTCTGATTGACTATCAATGAGCTAGGGGCTAAGGGAGCAGTGTAGATATCAGGAGGTGCTTTATACGCTGCATCTCAAGAAGATGTATAATGACCGGTAGGTTGGGTAAGGCATCTCGCTCCTTAGAGTGTGACCTAATCTTGAGTCACAGAAGAGTTGTGTGGCCTGTTGGGGTGTCTGTCCAAGAAGAGTTTCTCCTTCTCTTTTCTTTTATCCTTTTTTAAAGCCGGGGGGTGGGAGAAATTCACCGTCATCTGCAGCTGTACCTGCGCCAGGGTGTACCATCATGTAAGAAATCCTAGATTTACTATATTTAAAAATGTGCTAAGGAGCAGAAAGGAGACTGAAATAGCAGAGAACAAGGAATAATTGTATTGCTTGAATGTCTGTAGGGTATCCGTTGTGTGTCATCCATACAATTGGGCCTCCCTTATATAGAGAGTGAAGAGTCACACATGAAAAGGTGTGTACTCCAAAGTGTGTGTGCATGAAGAGGTGTGTACCCCTTGTGAAGGGTGTGACCCTTGATGAGAGGGTACATTACAATAGAAATGTCTCTTCAATAGAGTGTCTCTTGTGAAGGGTTGTGCTTCATAGGAAGTGTCCCTTCGAAAGGGCAAAGGTTGTGCCTCATAGGAAGTGTCCCGTCGAAAGGGCATACCCTTCCACAAGTGTCCATTCATCAAACCATCCATAAGTCTAGAAATAGAGAAAGGAATACGTCACAGATCGTGACATCCCCTCCCGCTCAAAATAAGACCTTGGTGCAGATAATGAACTGATGTAGAAAATATCACAGCAAATTCTGAAAATACTGCTGTAAAATGTCAGGGTACTGCTGTAAGTCTTCATCAGATTGCCAAGTAGCGTCGGAGTCGTCCAGATCTCGCCAAAGAACAAGGAATTCCGTGATAAGTCGATGTCGAGTCTCTCGCTATCGATGTTCCAGAATACGCTCAGGAATAAGGAGAACATAATCGTCTTCGATTTCTGGGACATAATCACTTGCAGGAGGAACTGCTTCATCGCGTGGAACGTACGTCTTTAGCCAAGAAATATGAAATGTCGGATGGATTTTACCCCACGATGGTGGTAATTCCAATTTGTAACTTAAAGGTGAATTTTTCTTGACGATCCGGAAAGGTCCATAGTATCTTGGTCGCAACTTAGGAAACACAGACTTAACCGTCTTATAGCGATGTGGGGCTACAAATAATAGCACCATGTCACCAATGTTAAATTCTAGGTAACGTCTATGTTTGTTGGCAGAGCGTTGATACCGCTCTTGCGCTTTTCGCATATGATCCCTGACTTGGAGTAGAATGTCTTGCATTTCTTGAACTAGTTGATCAGCTAGGGCCACTCGATGTTGAAGTACAAAATTCGTTGATACAATCGGAGTGTGTCCATAAGCTACTTGGAATGGAGTCATGCTGATGGCACTATGGAAAGAGTTATTATAAGCAAACTCAAGGAGTGGTAGATACTCTTCCCAAGCTGCTAGGCGTGAGCGTGACTGAATATAATGTCGAAGCATTTCTTCGAGAACTTGGTTGACTCTTTCAGTCTGGCCATCTGATTCTGGGTGGTAGGCTGAACTGAACAGTAGAGTTGTACCCAAAGATTTGAAGAGTGAAATCCAAAAGTGACTGGTAAACTTAGGATCTCTGTTGGATATGATATTCTTGGGCAATCCATGGTGTCGGAAGATGTGTTGTATGAAGAGTTTGGCTATGTCCGGAGCTTGTGCATTGCTTTTGCAAGCAACAAAGTGTGCCATTTTGGACAATCGATCAACAATTACCATAATCTGAGTGTTACCTCGGGAGGATCGTGGTAGTGTTGTAATGAAATCCATGGAAATACTTTCCCACCTTTCAGTTGGAACTGGAAGAGGCTGAAGAAGTCCTGTTGGAAGTCGTCGGCTTGCTTTCATTTTTTGACAAGATAAGCGAGATGTAACCATTTTGATGACGTCGCTTTTCATCTGAGGCCAGTAGTATGTTGCACTGAGTAACCTATAAGTCTTGTTGATGCCTGGATGGGCAGCATAAGGAACTACATGATGCTCTTTTAACAAAAGACGTCGAACATCCTTGTCATGTGGTACACAGACGCGATCTTGATAGTACAGAAGGACGTCCATATAAGAATAGGATGAGAAAATCTTCTGTTCGGAAATCGAAGGTTGATCTTTTGAAAGAACTTGTACTGCTGTGCCGAAGTCTTTATCATTGAAATACTTCCCTTTGAATGAATTTGGAACATCCACAGATAATGTAGAGATTACCATAGCTGATGCTAGAGTTAACCTGCTGAGAGCATCTGCAACTACATTGCGTAGTCCCGGAATGTACTCAATGGTCATGTGAAAGTTGGCCAGAAACTCAACCCAGCGTGCTTGCCGAGCGTTCATGACTGGCTGAGTAAAGATATACTTTAAAGAGTGATGGTCTGTCTTGACCACAGAGTCGGCTCCCATGAGATAATGTTTCCAAGAGCGATAAGCATGTACAACGGCAAGAAACTCCTTATCATAAACCGGGTATCGGGTTTGGATATCAGAATGTTTATGGCTGTCAAAAGCAATAACTCTGCCTTCTTGCATCAAGACTGCTCCTGTAGCGATGTCGGAAGCGTCGGTCATGACCTCAAATGGAAGGTTTGGGTCAGCAATAGCCATAACTGGTGTGGTAGTGAGTGCTTGCTTAAGTTGTTGGAAACTATACTTTGTTTCGGGAAGCCACTGAAAAATTGCTATGCTTTTCAATAATTCGGACATAGGAGCTGCGATTTCGGAAAACTGATAGACCTTCGTATGATAGAAGTTTGCCAATCCGAGAAAAGAGCAGTTTCGGATTACCTCAACCTTCTTGGGATCCACAGAGATGCCTTGAGCTGAAATAACATGTCCCAAATATTCGAGTTGGGTTTTGAAGAACTCACTCTTCTCAATGTTGATGTAGAGAGAATTTGTGCGAAGAACTTCAAAAACTTGGTGAAGATGTTGTTTGTGCTCATGTAGGGATCTGCTGAAAACGAGGATGTCATTGAGGTAAATGATGACGGACTTATCGAGGAAAGGCCTGAAGATGTCGTTCATTAGTGTCATGAATGTGGCCGGGGCATTGTTTAACCCAAAGGGCATGACCAAACATTCATAGTATCCATACTTTGTTCGAAAAGCTGTCTTGTACTCATCGCCTTCTCGTATGCAAATTTGATGATAACCTGAACGAAGATCAATCTTTGAGAATTGTGTTGCATGTAGAAGTTGATCGAAAAGGTCATCGATGCGAGGCAATGGATACTTGTTTTTTATAGTGAGCTTGTTAAGGGCTCGATAGTCGATGCAGAGGCGCATTGACTTATTCTTTTTTTCCAGAAGTAGTACAGGAGATCCGAAAGGGCGGCGACTGGGCCAAATGTGACCTTTGTCGAGTAGTTCGGTGACCTGTCTTTGGATTTCTTCATTTTGAGTGTAAGAAACCCGATAAGGAGGTTTCGACAGTGGATTACTGCCGGGAATAAGTTCGATTGAGTGATCCACTGGTCGTCGAGGTGGTAACTGATTTGGCAATTCCTGTGGAAAAATATCCAAGTAAGGCTGGAAAAAAGGTTGGTTGAGGTATTCAGGAGGATCCTTTGTTGGTGTCTCCTGGACTACCGTAACCAATAGAAGTGAAGTCTTTACTTGACGTTTACAAACCCACTTCTTTACTTGTAGGGCAGAGGCAACTGGGGTTGAAGGAGAGTCCCTAGAACCAATTAGCTCAATAAGTTTTCCCTGGTGGACAAACTGGATAGTATGGCTGCGAAAACTGATTGATGGATCATAGTCGTAGAGCCACTGTTGTCCAAGTATGACATCGTACTGAGAAAGAGGCATGATGTCGAAGTTGAACTTGTGTGTATAATGTTGGATGCGAAAAGACAAGTTTTTAATCCTGGTGTTGCACAAGAAAGTAGTTCCATTTGCGAGTTCAATCTGATAGTCCATGAGACTAGGACTGGTGGTCAACTGAAGTTTGTCGACCATAGAACTAGCTAGAAAATTATGAGAGCAGCCACTATCGATGAGGATAGTGACCGTTATTCCACGAATCGATCCTTGAACACAAAGTACTTGAGTGGCCAGGGAAGGTTCGGGGTTGCTGGCAAGGCTCAGGTGGATGGTATTTGCCATTCGAACAGCTTTGCCTTTCTTGTCTTGTGCTGGGGTAGCATCTTCTCTTTGGGAAGTGCTAGGTTCCATATTGGAATTTTGCTTTGGTCGCTTGGGACAATCGAACCATCTATGGTCGCCTGTACAGATGGTACAAAGTCCTTTTGTGCTGGAGTTGTTCTTCTTGTCAGTGGCCGCACCTTTATGTTGGGGATGTCGGTAATGACTTTGTGAAGAAAAAGAGGCGCGATCCTTGGAGGAGTGCTTCTGTTGAAATCCAGCATATGATTTTTGAGCCTTCGGGGGATCTTGAGACTGTTGCTGACCTTGATTACCGGAGTTTTTTCGAAATCTGGTGTTATCTTGAGGGCGAGCACCTTTGGCCATAGTAGAGTTCTGTGTGCGATTAGCACTCTGCTTCCCTGTGTTTTGAAAATCTGTAATGCGCTTTGCGTAAGCAATAGCGCCAGCTGTGGTGGTGATGTTTGCTTTAAGGACATTAATGCGTAATGAGGGATTTAGGCCTGAGATGAAAGCATGAAGGCGATCATCCTTAGTCAAACCATCAATCTCCAGCACCAATGTGGTGAACTGAGAGATGTAGGAAGACAGGAAGCCCGTTTGCTCCAACTGTCGGAGTTTTGATCTTGCTTGGAAGTCCGCATTGGCAGGTATGAACTGCTTATGGAGCACGTGTTCAAAACGTTTCCATGTTAACACACTTTTGCCATCCTTTAAGCGTCTTTGCCACCATAGAAAAGCTGTATCCTTGAGGAGGGAGGCTGCCAAGGCGATCTTTTTGCCTTCAGTGAGGTCAGCAGTATCAAAATACATGCGCATTTTTGCGAGCCATTGGTAAACTGCTCGGCGATTGTGTTGACCAGTGTAGGCTTCCGGAAGTTTGATGTCAAGTCTTTTAGTTTTGGAAGCTTGAAGTAAACGGTAGAGGACACGTAGTTCATGAGAGGGGGAAGAGTGGAGGAAGGGAGCAAGAGAGTGAGAGTCAGAGAGAGACACACTAGTGTGGGTGTGAAGTGAAGAGTGAGCCACACCACAAACTCACTTATGTTTTATTAGGATTAGGTTTACCCTATGACTGTCTTAAGACAGTCATAGGTGTCCTATCTTTAATTCTTTTAATTAAGGGTAGGCAATGTGCCTTTACCCCAACAACCTCCCACCTAAAGGCCAATTTGCCTGAAGGGGAGAAAAGAATAAAAATTACAGCAATATACAGTTACTGTATACTAGACCATAAAGTAAGAATGGTCTCATCCTAATCCCATGATGTGGCGGCAATGTGCAAACCGCTCTGTAGGCAAGCTCTTAGTGAGCAAATCTGCAGGATTATCATCAGTATGTACTTTCACAAGCTCAAGACGCTTGTCTTCCAGTACCTCCCTGATGAAATGATATTTCACTTCTATGTGCTTGGTCATCTGATGAAAGACCGGATTCTTTGCCAACATGATAGCACTCTGACTATCACAATGCAAAACTGGCATATCTCCTGTAATGCCCAAATCTCCCACCAGCCGAGTAAGCCATATTGCTTCCTTGCAAGCCTCAGTGGCTGCAACATATTCAGCTTCTGTGGTTGACAATGCAACGCATTTCTGCAACCGAGACACCCATGATATAGCACCTCCTGCAAATGTGAAAATATAACCGGTAGTAGACTTCCGGTTATCTGCATTCCCTGCATAGTCTGAATCTGTAAAACCATGCACCAATGCATCCTGCCTACCATAGCATATGCACAAGTCTTTGGTACCTTTGAGATACCTCAAGACACCTTTCACTGCTTCCCAATGCCGCTTGCCTGGATTTGCCATATACCTGCTGATGACTCCCACCGCAAAAGCAATATCCGGACGAGTGGCAACCATGGCATACATCAAAGATCCAACTGCAGATGCATACGGAACCTTGGCCATTTCAGCCTTATCATCATCTGATCTGGGGCTGTCCTTACTGCTGAGTTTTAAATGTGGAGGCAACGGGGTACTAATGGACTTCCCCCCCTCCATTTTAAACCTCTGCAGTACTTTGTCAATATACTCTTTCTGTGACAGAAACAAAAGTCCCTTGGACCTGTCACGAGTAATACGCATGCCAAGAATATGATTTGCATCACCCAAGTCTTTCATGTCAAAAGACTTATGCAGTTGTTTCTTCAAAGCACTAATCTCATGCTGAGATTTACTGGCAATAAGCATGTCATCCACATATAGAATGAGTAGCATCAAACTGCCATCCTTTGCCCGTTTGGTGTACAAGCAATGATCGGTCTCACACCGATGATACCCTTGGGACTGCATGAAGGCATCAAACTTCTTGTACCATTCTCTTGGCGCCTGCTTGAGTCCATACAAGCTCCTTTTGAGCTTACACACAAGCTGCTCTTTCCCTTTAACAGCATATCCCTCTGGCTGACTCATATAGATCTCATCATGGATATCTCCGTGAAGAAAAGCTGTCTTCACATCCATCTGACATAAATCCATGTCATCATGAGCAACAAGAGCCAACACTGCTCTCAAAGTAGTCATCTTGACTACAGGTGAAAAAATCTCATCAAAGTCAATGCCCTTCTCCTGCTTAAATCCCTTGGCAACCAATCTGGCCTTATACCGAGGTAAAGCATTTGAATCCACTTTGACTTTGTAAACCCACTTGCATGGCAAAACCTTTCTGCCTGCAGGTAACTGCACCAAGTCCCATGTATCATTCTGAAGTAGGGAGTCCATTTCTGACTGCATGGCTTTCTCCCACTTCTTTTTCTCTGTTCTTCCCATAGCTTCCTTGAAGCTGGAAGGCTCACCACAATCTGTCAGCATAATAAAATCAGCCACATTATTGGCTCCTGGAACAAACTTGGCAGGAGGCCGTTGTGCACGGGTGCTCCTCCTCACAAAATGTTCAGGATTAGGCTGCTGTCCAGCCTGTTCTTCATGCATGACGGGTGGCTGTACCACCATATCTGGCTGTTCTACAGCCCCATCTGTTGGCACATCCAGTGGTGCATCATTGGCAAAATTATCTGGCTGATTGTCAGCCTGTATACCCTCTTGAACAGGGTGATCTGCAGCAGGCTGCTGCTGCATATAAATGGGCATTTTTTGCTGTCCAACATCATCATAAATAACCCTCCTGTATTCCACAGGTTGCACGGGTTCCTTGTGTACACTATCTTCTTTAAAGATGACATCATTGCTGCGTATAATCTTCCGTTTAACGGGATCCCATAACCTGTACCCCATTTCACCTTCGTCACCATATCCCATAAAGATGCATCTGATAGACTTTGGATCCAGTTTGGTGCGTAGATCTTTGCGTACATGAGCAAAGCACTCACAGCCAAATACCCGTAAGTGCTTATATGAGGGTGGCTTGCCAGACCACACCTCCTCTGGCACTTTCAACTCCAAAGCCTTATTTGGTGACCTGTTAATAATGTGAACTGCTGTTTGCACGGCTTCTGCCCAAAAGCCATGGGGTAATGCAGCATAAGACAACATACATCGAACCTTCTCCTGAATAGTTCGATTCATCCGCTCACTTGCACCATTTTGAGATGCATTATGAGGGGTTGTGAGTTCCTGTTTGATGCCCTTAGCTTGGCAAAACTGCACAAAAGCATGTGACACATACTCACCCCCATTATCGGATCTGAGGCATTTCAGCCTACAACCTGTCCGATTTTCAACCTGAGCGACAAACCTCTTGAAAGCATCTAGGGCATCTCCCTTATGCTTCAAGAAATAGACCCACACCTTACGTGTGGCATCATCAATGAAAGTAATAAAATATTTGGCACCCCCTAGTGATAACTGTGGCATCTCACACAAATCAGTGTGCACTAGATCAAGTGGTGCTCTATTCTGGGGAGATCTCCTCTTATGAGGAGTCACAGAATGCTTGCCAAAAATACAATGATCACAAGTAGGCAAATCTGAAAAAGAGAGAGGCGGCAGATAACCCAAACGTGACAGTTCTTGCATTCCTTTAACAGACATGTGTCCCAACCGGCTATGCCACAATGAAACCTTTGGTAGCTCGGTTATGGCAACAACATGATTACCCACACTGGAAACATAAAGAGGGTACAAGGTATCACTCTTAAAACCCTCAGCCACTACAGTCTGGCCATCAGTAATCACCCATTTGGAATCCCCAAATGTGGTGTGGTAACCACTGTCATCTAATAAGCCAGTGCTAATCAGATTTTTCTTGATTTGCGGCACATGGCGAACACCATCAAGCATAAATGACTGTCCATCAGGAAATACTATCTGTATACTGCCAATCCCTGCAATCTGACATGCATAGTTGTTCCCAAGATGAACAACTCCATGAGTACCTGTGTAGGAAGTAAACCACTCCCTGTGAGGTGTAACATGAAAAGAAGCACCTGAATCCAAGAGCCAGGTGTGCATGTCATGACCATCAATAACCAAAGCATGTGCTATTACAGCAGAAGAGCATAAAACATCATGTATGTCACTGTCACTGTCCTCTGCTGCAACATTCACTGCATCCAAGTCATCTGCCTTGGCCTTGCCTTTGCCTTTGCTTGCATTTCCTGCATCCTTTGTTTCAGCCTTCTTGGCTTTCTGATCCCGTATGAACTTGAAGCACTTCGACTTCACATGTCCCTTCTTGCCACAATAAAAGCATTCAATGTCCTTTTTGCCACGGGACTGACTACGGGATTTGGACTTACTAGCAGATCTCCCCTTCTGCTGAGTCCTGCCTCTGTCCTGTACCTGCAAAGCACTTGAAGACTTGCTGCCTGCATTATTCTTCCTGCTCATCTCTTCCATAAGAAGAGAGCTCTCTACATCAGCATAAATAAGAGTGGCATTTGAGTTTGACAGGGTGGTCTTGAAAGTGTCCCAACTCTCAGGAAGAGTACACAACAAGAAAGTAGCCTTGAACTCCTCATCAAGGTTCAACCCCTGTGCAATTAGCTGTGTAAAGATAGCATTGAACTCACTCAAGTGTGAGGTCATAGCTGTACCTTCCTTCATGCGAAGATCAACCAGCTTCTTCAGCCAATAAACCTTACTGGCTGAGCTCTTTTGGGCATATAATTCTTCTAGTCTTTGCCATAGACCATAAGAGGTCTTTTCAGCCTGTACATTGAACACAAGAGTGTCTGAAATAGTAAGCATGATAGCTGCCCTTGCGGACAAATCAAGCTCTTCCCAGTCATCAGCTGCCATATCAGATGGCTTGACACCCTTTACCCTTATGGGCTTGGCAATCTTCTTTAACAGAAGGACGTTCAAGCACTGTTCTGCCCATAATGCATAGTTATGTGCTCCTTCCAGTTTCTTTATGTTCAGAATTGAAGAATCACCTCCTCCTGATGCCATATCAGATGAGGAAAGTACCTGACTCCCTGGAAGTAAAAAGACTGAATAAAAGTTCTGATTTCTCAGAAAAGCCTGCTCTATTCAAGAGCCAGAAGCACTCTCAAAGGTGCTGTTTTTTCTGTCAGTAAAATCTGCAGCAAAACAGTAAATGTCCCTGCAAATACTGTACCTTCTGACAAACTGTTCTGAGCTCAAAAAGGCATAAAAAACAGTAATTTCAGACTGCTGCTGCTGCTCAACAAGTGCTTAACAGTGCATAATCATCTGACAAAAACCACCAACACTGCTGTAAACACTGCTGTACTGACTGTACTGATCACTTCTCCCACCTCAGATGATGTATGTCGCTGACTCAAATTGCAGAGACCACTTGACAAACACCCCAAAAAACAGTAAATGACCCTTCAGCCTGTCACAAAACCTGCAACAGTAAATGGGATAAATCCCAGGCAATCACCCTTATACCAAGGGGAGAAAATGCATCTGAAGATCTCTGTCGGTAACCCAAGTGCTATCAAACAAAGTTTGGGCAAAAGCCCCTTGATCTGACACCTGAATCAAGTGGAGAACACCTCAACACTGAGGTAGCATGCAAAATGAAATCTCTCTGACACTTGTACCTGACAATGTGTAATGCATAGGCTGCCCCTGTGTACTCGGTAACAACACAACTCACAACGTACAGACACCAAGAAGAAAATCTTTTGAGCACTGTCAACGATGGGCAGTTAGGGACCGAGTAAACTCGATGCGCCCTGACCAAGCGTGGCTCAACTGAGATTTTCAAAGTGCGTACAAAGAATGTGACCTGCAACAAATGTCACCAAATGCACTGCGGAAATAAAGCAAATGTGTGCTCCCTGGCTACACACTGCCTCAAGGCATATACTGCATACACATCCAGGCAAAAGCCCTTTAATAAGATCACCCAAAACTGAGATTTTCACTCAGTAAATGCATAGAAACTCTTGCTGTACTGCTGTCCTTCTTGCAGCACGCGCTTCCCCCCAAAAAAAAAGAGACTTTGCAGCAAAAAAAAAAAACCAAGTCCTGCTGTTTCTGGACCCTGCTGGTTCGACGCCAACTCAGTGTACCTACAGACGGACTGTAGTCCGTACCTGGCTGTGAAGGACTATCGTCCGTACCTGTGTACGGCTGTCCGTACAGCTGTACGGACAGTCCGTACAGATGATGTAGGAGCTGCTGTAAAACACAGCAGCTATGCTGCTGTACTGCAGCAGGCTGGCGAAACCCACGCCCTCGTCAAGGACCTGCAAAAAGGTGCAGTATGCGCCGAAATGCGCCCGCGACCACGCCTTGCTGCTGTTGTACGAGATCGCCCGCGACAAAATGCGCCGCCTGCGATGCACACACCCGCGACCACCGTATCCCCTTCAAAACACGCCACCGTACGGCTCTGCGCCCTGGTCCGTACAGTCGTACGGACGACGTACGGTAGTACGGAACTGTCCGTACGTCCGTACGGTATGGGTGAGGATGAGGTAGAGAGGGGGGAAATCGATGGCTCTGATACCAGTTGAGAGGGGGAAGAGTGGAGGAAGGGAGCAAGAGAGTGAGAGTCAGAGAGAGACACACTAGTGTGGGTGTGAAGTGAAGAGTGAGCCACACCACAAACTCACTTATGTTTTATTAGGATTAGGTTTACCCTATGACTGTCTTAAGACAGTCATAGGTGTCCTATCTTTAATTCTTTTAATTAAGGGTAGGCAATGTGCCTTTACCCCAACAGTTCAGTGTTTTCTACCTCTGGTGGGAATGAATCCGCATAGTCGTCTGGTTGCGTCACGTCATCCTCTGTATGTGTGGTACTGCGAGAATCTTGAAGTCGTTGGACTTTCTGGACCAAGTCGGAGATGCTGTCCTGAAGCTGGGAAATTTGAAGTTGCAGTAGTGTTTCGCCTTGTACGTTGACTTCAGGGGTCTTTTTTGGACTTGAGTCTTTGATCTCTAGAGAGGCTTCACGCGAGCGTTGCGACATATCGGAGATCCCTGTGAGAAAAGCGCGAACATGCGCTCTAGTTTGTACCATTCCTGGAAGAAGATTCGGGCTGCTCCCTGAGGTTGCTCATGTTGGAGGGGGTAGGTGAGGCAGGATGGAACCACCCGTGGAAGTCTGGTAAAGGAGGTCCTGTCTGAGGTAATGGTGATGCCGAAAGGGGTGTTACTGCTCGTGAGAGGACAGGAGTAGGTTGCAGAGTCCACGGACCTGAGAAGGGATAAGGAGCTGCTGTCGGAAGTGGAGGATATCCAGGAGAAGGAGTGCCTTCGGAGTGTAAATACTGTCTTGGGGAAGGTACAACCTGTATAGGAGGATATCTGGGAGCTGAAGGAGGTGGAGAGTACCCTGGAGATGCTGAAGGTGAGGGGTAAAATTCTCTCCAAAGATGGACAGCAAACTCTTGAGGAATATCGGGTTCTGGGTATCTTCGTGTCTCGTGGAACACAACCTGTACTGTGCTGAGGTGCCTCACGCAGAAGATATAGGATGTGGTCCAAATCACTAGGAGGGCACGTGACACTGAAGACCCACGATGCAAAAGCTCCGAAATGGGCTGGTTGTGCAATCTGAACACGATATTTTGTGGTAGATGATGCCTGAGGTGTCCTTGAAATGCCAGGGGAATTACCAGGGGTTTCCATGCTTTAAGGAAACGTCTTTCATTTGCTGTAATTTGATAATGACAAGAAAATCCTTAGAAGTAGAATGGAAAGACTCCACCTGGCAATGATTTAATCTGCCAAATTGTTGCATAGAAGAGGCCTGCAGATTTCTGTCCGGAGGTCCATGTTGCAATGGGTGGCGAGGAGCAGATCTGGGCTTGGCATTTAATAGGATGTCTTCATCGCGATAGGAGGCTGAAACTGCTGCTGATCTGGCAGGAAAAAGGTGGCGAACCAAGGGGAGCAGGCTATCAATGGCGAAAAAAAAACTGGTTGCAGGCTGATTTGCGGCAAAATGGCTGGCTGATGCCGTGCTCACGCTGCAGGCTGGCAGGAAACAGGGCCGAAAAACCAGCGAGACTAGGGGCTGCAGATGGCGAGGGGGCTGACAGCGAAATGGTGAGGGGGCTGGCAGCGAAATGGCGAGGCAGGGACTGGCAGCGAAATGGCACAAGCAGGGGCTGGCAGCGAAATGGCGCAAGCAGGGCTGGCAGCAAAATGGCAGCGAGCAGGGGTGGCAGCGAGCAGGGGCTGGCAGCGAGATGGCGCGAGCAGGGGCTGGCAGCGAAACCAACCTGATTTGACGAAAAATCTGTAGGCGTTGAAAAGGTTCGTCCCTTTTTCTTTTTTGTTTGGGCTGCCTACATGTGGTGGTTGCCCAAAAATTGAAGGGTGGGTTTATTTAACCCTAGGGTAGCTAGGGTAACCCTAAGGTTGGGGGCCGGGTTTTTCATTTTAACCCCTCTAGGTACCCTTTTATAAGTGCTTGGTGCCTAAAAGGTGTGCCTATTCGAAGGGGTGTGACCCTTGGAATAGGTGCACCTTTTCATGAAGGGGTATGTCCCTGTTTTTAAAAGGGGTGTCCCTACATGAATAGGTGTGTCCTTTTGTCCACGATAGGGTATGTCCCTTGGGTGAGGAGTCGAGACTCTTCATCAAAAGGTGTGTCCGATGGTGGAAAAGGTGCGTCCCTTGGTTTTGGGACAGCCCAAGCACCTGAAAAGACACGATTTTTGTCGTGTCCATTCACATCAACTCGTGATGTGCGAGAGATGGAGAGGCCATAGATGACTTTAGGTAGGGTTGGCGCGAAAAATTTTTACGCTCATCCTCTCCATCTCTTCCATGCACAATGTGCACGGATATCCTTCTAGCGGAAAAGATGTATCAGATCGGCGCTAGAAGGTGGGGGGCATTTCCTACAGGCAGGAGCAAATTTTGCTCTGATACCACTGTAAGAAATCCTAGATTTACTATATTTAAAAATGTGCTAAGGAGCAGAAAGGAGACTGTCTTCTATGAGTCTCCCTCAAGGTTGAGATGGCATTTTCAGCCTCCGTCTTGGTTTTTAATTAGCTCATTT
The DNA here is from genome assembly GCF_047967505.1 of Dipteris shenzhenensis. Taxonomy (NCBI): domain Eukaryota; kingdom Viridiplantae; phylum Streptophyta; class Polypodiopsida; order Gleicheniales; family Dipteridaceae; genus Dipteris; species Dipteris shenzhenensis. The sequence continues at coordinate 13,207,021 of NC_141610.1, forward strand.
TGAGCTGGTTTTTTCTCCCCTCATGCATTGCATGATGTACTCCTACATTTGAACTTGCTCTCGCGGTTTTTGTTCATACTTAATGAAGTAATTTTCTTGAAAAAAAAAAAAAAGCTCTCTGTCACGCACTTGTCTCCCATTTGTTTGACATGACCTCTTGTGAAGGTAAATATGCTTTCCCAAACTGAGAAGAAAAATATCGAACACAAGTTGCAACAAGCTGTGCCCTAGAAGAAGTCCAAGCACCATCTGATAACAAAGCCCTGCAAATATTTTGAGAAGACCTTCTGTAATGCAGCCCTTTAAAAAATGATTTGGAGGAGCAATTCGTAGGAGTCATTATAGGACAATGTGATTGTCTCCTTTTCTAGAAGCATCAATGATACTTGTTTCTTTTTGTTTTGGGTAGATTGCAGATATTGATGGATTTGTTAATGGTAAGAGGAGTTGCGTTTTGTGCATATGTGGGTGAGGAAATCCGAATCTACATGCATTGTTTTTTTTTTTCCAAGTTCTTTTATGTCTGTGCGTTTGGAAGTGTCTTTCTAGGCCTTTTTAAAAGAGAACTATCGGTTGAAATGTACGTGTCCACAAACGACTCTACTTGTTCTTTTGAGGACATACCATAAATAGGACCATCTTGCACCCATATTAAACCATGGTCATGTTGGCTCCTATTATGCTCTAGCCGAGATAGCATGACCTAGGAAAGATCGGTGGGCATTTTCTCTTAGATGACCGACTTCTGTAATATTTCATGTGCGTAAATTAAATGGTCAAGGGAATTAACTGCCAAGGTCCTAGGTGAGGGTGTATTGGCATCGACTAGGTGGTTCTGAGTACTAAGGCCTAGGTACACCTAAATGTGTAAAAATGCCAAGGGGCAAATGTTTTAAGTGTGCCCCAAGAGAGGGGTAAATGGTGTACCAAGCTAAAGGTCTAAAATGTTGACATGTGGCAGGAGGGAACCATCTAGGGAATTGTGGGCTTGTGGATAAGCATGAAGAAAAAAAAGTTATGTATCTTTATGGGCATGCAATCCATGAGAGAGGCTGGGAGGATATTCGGGATGCCTACGCCTGTGAATTTTGTCCGTGAATTCGACAGAGCAAAAGAGAGATTAGTTAGTGACTGTATCATTTGGTATCAGAGCACATAACATCTGGGAGCGTGGATGAACGAGTTGCGTAGAAGGGACGAGCTGTCTACGTGAACCCGTTGGTTTATGGTTAGCTTAGAGCCAGGGAATGGTGGCGCGTGAGACTGAAATTAGAGAAAGGCCCTTCGACGCGATAAGCGTTGTTGGGTGAAACACCTGTGAAATCAGCGTGGCTCAGGCTGGACGAGGGGATTACAACGTGTGCTTTTAAACGGTCACGGGATTTGGCCGTCTCAGCCGTCGGCATCAGGCAAGGATTAGAGGTGGTTATTCATTTGGTAAATGATGCGTGGCGATGGGCGATGCACGGGCAGCGATGGTAACATGGGGGCTCGATGGCGATGCGTGGCTGATTAGCCCAACGAAGTAGTCAGGTACTGGTTCGATCGACTGGCCATCTATCAGCTCCTCAAGGCAGCAAATAGGAGCAGTGCAGCTACGATAGGTTGATGAGCAGCGCCAAAGATGCGTGGGAGGTTGCACATCTGGGATGTGGTCACGAAAATAGCTCGTGAGCACTGAGGCTGATTCCGAAACAAAGAGTAGGCTGATTTTGAATGAGAGAAGCGAATAGCTGGGTGAGTGCCTTGGTTGGTGGCGCAGATTTTCGAGGCTTGCAAAGGCTTGGCAGAAGAAAGGAATTCGGGACTCCGGGATATTCCAGGGAGCAGTTCTTTTCCCTTCCATACAAATTTTCAATTTGCAGTTTATTATTCCTGTACAGCAAAGGAGAATTTGAAGTGTGATATACTTTTGGGGTTTTTGACGTACGGAAAGAAGTTATTATTTTAAAAAAAAAAACTATTTTCCTTTTCGAAAGAATGGAGGCAGAGGGACAAGATTCCAGGGTGAATCCTGGTGAATCTAGAGCACGGTCTACACAACAAGTGTCCCATCACACAACGCCTACTCTGGTGGGTAGGAGTTGTGTACTAGAAGATGCTTTACAACAGATCATGAACCAAGAGCTTCAAGTGAACGTTGGTCAAAATGAAATTAGAGAAATGGTGCAAGCCTTGTCGAGCCTTGTCGGCTAGACCATCTAGAAATGAAAAGGGCAAAGCTCTAGCAGAGCCAGAGTCCAGTATACACTCATCAGAGCATGCGAAGGTCAAGGTACCTAATATTGCCAACTATAGACTGGAGAAGTACGTTGGTCGGATGACCGAGCGCAGTTTTGATGTGATCGAGGTTTGGTTACACAAGTGGGAAGAAGCCTTCGCCAATTGTGAAATCAGATCTGATCTAAAGAAAATCCGCGAGACCACTCACCTGTTTATTGAGGCAGCGGATAGGTGGTGGATAAAGCAACAGAAAGATCAGGTTGCCCCTACCACCTGGGAAGGGTTTAAGGCTGAATTTAAGAAACACTTTCTTCCACCTGACGAAGAGTCCCGAGCTTGGGATGCTTACAGAAACCTTTGCCAGAGGAATTTGTCGGTGGCAGAGTACACTGATAAGTTCAGGGAATGTGTTATGAAAATAACAGACCCTCTCCCTATGTCGGTTCAGTTGAAAGACTATATCTATGGACTAAACGACAAGATTAAAATGGAAGTTCGGGCTAAATATATAACTACATTAGATGAATCTATTGCAATAGCCCTGAACTATGAGGATGCCAGAGGCAGACCTAGTGGGTTTATGCAGGCAGGGACTCAGCATGAGTACCCGAGAAAAGGGGGATTTCAAAGGAAATGGACTTCAAAGACAAGTGTCTCGCAGCCAAGTGGCCAAACCAAGCAGGTGAAGCCGATTGAAGGACTAGCAAAGACAAGTATCACCGTTGGGGTGAAAAGGTAAGTAACTCCAATGGCAGCCCGGGCTTGGTCAAAGTCCTCGTTGACCCCTGAGCAAAAAGAAAAAGCTAGAAAAGAAGGATTGTGCTTCAGTTGCCTTCAGCGACATCAGTGGAAAGATTGTCCACTAAACAAAGACCGTCGCACGGCCAATATGATAATATCTGAATGCAACGTGGAAATGCAGGAGAGTCCCAATGCGGAATATATGCAGATGCAATTAGCGGGACCTTCTTAGAGGTTAGTACCTGTGTTGTTAAGTGTGTCTGTTACTAAGTTAGTAAGCGGTGCACCTGATAACATCCTTTCAAAGCCCGCAGCAACGGGGTATACGGTTTTCGATGAGCCCGAGTTGATCAAAATGAAAGGACAAGTAGCCAATCATGATGTGATTGTGTTGTTTGACTCAGCGTCAATGCACAATGTAATTAACTCGAAGCTTATTAAGAGGCTCAAGTTGAAAACTAGTTCGTCTGATTATGCTTATACGGTCAGGATGGCGGACGGAAGTTCAACTGAAGTATGGGACCAAAGGGTTACCTAGTTAGAACTTCGAATACAGGACTATGTTGAGAAGTTGGACTTTGAGTTGACCAGGCTTGATCACCCAGATATAGCCCTAGGTATGGCTTGGCATTTTTGGAAAAATCCATCCATTGATTGGAAAAAGCATATTTACCAGTTCAAGATGAATGGGGTAGAATATGTTTTGCGAGGTGAAAAGGATCTACCTCGAGGACCATTGATTTTAGCCATGGAAATTCGGAAGACTCCAAAAGAGTTTCTGTGTCTGTGTATAGCATCGGTAGAGTCAATTGGTGATGCATCGGCTAGCACTGAGGCTACCCAAGATGGGGAAATGGCCTAGTTGGCTAAAGAGATATCGGAGAAGTTCTCTGATTGTTTTGGGGATGAGTTACCTTATGGGTTACATCCAGAGCGGAATGTTCAACATAAAATTAAGCTTATCCCGGGGGCAGAACTTGTAAATAGGCCTCCCTATAGATTAAGCTTTACAGAAGAAGCTGAGGTGCGAAGATAACTGGAAGAATACCTCAAGCTGGGGCAGATTCAACCCAGTTTTTTACCTTTTACTTCGCCAGTGATATTAAAGAGGAAGAAAGATGATACTTTTCGCCTCTGTATAGATTACAGAGCATTGAATAATATCACTATTAAGCAGAGGTATCCGATGGCTCGGATCGATGATTTGTTAGATGCATTACATGGGGCCGTAATTTTCAGTAAGATAGATCTTAAGTGTGGCTACCATCAGATCCGTATTAGAGCCAAGGATGTGCATAAAACCGCTTTTAGAAGCAAGTTTGGTCATTATGAGTTTTTGGTAATGCCCTTTGGACTTATCAATGCTCCAGCTACATTCATCATGCTTATGAACAATTTACTATGTCCGTATATCGGAAAGTTTGTAGTACAGTTTATTGACGATATTCTGGTATTCAGTAAAAGTATTACTGAGCATCGCGAACACTTAAGAATAGTGTTCAATACTTTGAGGAAAGCCAGTCTTTATGTAAATAAGAAGAAAACTATACTGTGTATGGTTAGACTTGAATATTTAGGATTCATAATTACTCTAGAGGGGGTAGAAATAGGTCCAAAGAAAGTAGCTGCGATTCGATACCGAAGAGGCAAGGATAATAAAGTTGCTGATGCGTTGTCACGCATTATGCATAACATGAGTTTCACGGTGTTAGAGAGTGGTCTAATGGCCGAGATTAGAGAAACTCAAAAGGTAGACGAGTTCGTCCAGAGTCTATGGCCTAAGGCTCATGTATTGAAACTCGGGGAAAAGGATGACTTGGCATCCAGAAAAGGCCAATCTTGCATACAAACTTATGCAAGATATGCCATAAGGGATGGTATGCTAAAAAGGAATGGCAAGGTAGTAGTACCTAATTAGAATGATCTCAGGCAGAGAGTCATTCGACAATGCCATGATAGCCCATGTGTGGGACATCCAGGAGTCGAGAAGACATATGATCTCGTGAAGCGAGATTTCTTTTGGCCAAAGATGAAAAAGCATATTCATGAATATGTGACACGGTGTTTCTCGTGTCAGGTAAGTAAGGCCGAGCGGGTGAAGCCACCCGGACTTTTACAACCCTTGGAAATACCACTAAGTAAGTGGGAGAGCATTTCCATGGACTTTATCGTAGGGCTGCCTACGACATAAGGAGGGTATAATTCTATCCTTGTGGTGGTTGATCGTCTAACCAAGATGGCTCACTTCATTCCGACTAGAGAGTCTGTTAGTGTCCCGCACGTGGCGGATTTGTTTATCAGACATATATTTTGTCTGCATGGATTACCCAAATCCATAGTGTCAGACAGAGATGTCAAATTTACCAGTCATTTTTGGACTGCAGTATTTAAGACACTAAGGACTGAGTTGGGAATGAGTAGTGGGGATCATCCAGAAATGGATGGTCAGACAGAAAGAATCAACCAAATTCTAGAGAATATGCTTAGAGCATATGTGTCATTGAGGCAACATACATGGGACAAGTGGTTGCCATTGTTGGAGTTTGCCTACTATGATAGAAAACAATCTTCTACAGGGTTCAGTCTATTTGAGCTAAACTATGGTTATAGACCAGCGAATCCAACTATAGTTGGACTACCTCAGAAAGTGCCTAGTGCCGCAAACTTTGTGGTTCAGATACAGGAGATGCTAGTACTTGCGAGAGCTAACATCCGCCAAGCTATGGATAGAGCTAAGGCGTATGCAGATGAAAATCGATCCGCTAGAGAATTTAAGGAAGGAGAAAAAGTTTTTCTCAGAGTTCCTCCGCACTCTAAGTCTTTGACTGCAAGAGAGTGTGCTAAGTTATCACCTCGATATTGTGGGCCATGGTTAATTCTAAAAAGAATAGGCAAGGTAGCCTATAAATTAGAATTACCACCGGGGTGTAAGGTGCACCCAGTGTTTCATGTTTCTCATTTAAAGAAATTTTTGCATACTGGTGACTCACTAATCGAAGGTGTTGTTTTGTTTCAGGACATAGAGGATAATGCAAGACGCAAACTAACAAGAATCGTGGACCGAGGAAGAATGCAAGTGCGCAATCGGAAGATACCCACGGTGTTGGTTGCATGGCATGGTCTACCTCTATCGGAAGCTACCTAGTTACGGAGAGTGTTCCCAGATTTCATCATCGAGGACGTTGATGCTTGAAGAGGGAAGGAATGTTATGCTCTAGCCGAGATAGCATGACCTCGGAAGGCTCGATGGACATTTTCTCTTAGATGACCGACTTCTGTAATATTTCATGTGCGTAAATTAAATGGTCAAGGGAAGTAACTGGCAAGGTCCTAGGTGAGGGTGTATTGGCATCGACTAGGTGGTTCTGAGTGCTAAGGCCTAGGTACACCTAAATGTGTAAAAATGCCAAGGGGCAAATGTTTTAATTGTGCCCCAAGAGAGGGGTAAATGGTGTACCAAGCTAAAGGTCTAAAATGTTCACATGTGGCATGAGGGAACCATCTAGGGAATTGTGGGCTTGTGGATAAGCATAAGAAAAAAAAGTTACGTATCTTTATGGGCATGCAATCCATGAGAGACGCTGGGAGGATATTCAGGATGCCTACGCCTGTGAATTTTGTCCGTGAATCGACAGAGCAAAAGAGAGATTAGTTAGTGACTGTATCAGCTCCCTTTGTACTGAAATTCCATAACAAAATAGTCCACGATCTTGCCTAGTATCGTAGGATCTTTCTTCATCAATCGTTTGATTGCTTGAAATGTTGATGTTGGACTGAACTCCCAATCCAACCTTAGGGTTAGCTTCAGCTAGGGGATGGAGCTATGGGGCATAAAAGCTGCTGATATACCAGAAGTTTCAAATTAAATTAGAAACCTAGTAATACAGAAAATGCTTCATAATTTTTTTTTCAAGAATTTAAAAAAATGCTACAGTAATTATGGCTAGACCCAGGAATAAAAATGTAGTTTTACAAGCAGGAAATTAATTAACTCGATGGACATGAATGCAATTCAGAAATATCTTTGGGAAGATACTGCGATGCTTAGAAGGCATTTAATCTGCAATGTAAGAATCAGCTTACATGATTTAGAGGTGAAGAAGGGTAGGTGGGTGCGACCTAGGATCCCAAGAGGGGAAAGGATATGCAAAACCTGCCCTATAGGACATGTAGAAGATGAGCAACACATGCTTTGAAAATGTTAAGCATAGTGGCAGCATGGGTAACCTGAAAAACCTACTAGAACATCTAGCCCGAAAGCTTGGAAGCTACCTAAAAGAAGACTTGGAGCACCACAACAAAGTCGGTGGGTTAGCCACAAACTAGCTCAACAAATACTCACAACATAGAGCTTGATAGAGATTTCTTTCACCAGATGTAATTAATCACTATTTAGATTAATAGTAGTCACCAGTTCCATAGATCCTGAAGGGTCTCAAGAGGACTTTAATACAATCATATGATATCATCTCTCTCTCTCTCTCTCTCTCTCTCTCTCTCTCTCTCTCTCTCTCTGTGATGGCCATCAGACAGATAGGGGTCTCATCCCATCAGCTGAGGATTGAGACAGGGAGAGCCACAGGTACACCCTAAGTGCAACGAATCTGTAGACTATGCACATTGGAGGAGGTGGAGGTAGAGGAGCATTTTCTGTGCATTTGCCCTATTTACTACGAGATTGAAGTTTTATTGTTTGGTTGGGATTTAAAGCTTAGTAAGTACTTGGTTTGTCCTAGAGATTTTTAGAATCTTTCGAAACTCAGATGGCAGCTTATGCTCTAGTACTCATGAGAACATAGGCGTAGCTTTGCTTACTAGTTTCTTAGTTATTTTTTCCCTCATTTACTCAGAATTTTGTTTAAAGTCGCTTACAAACTCCCTTCTTTCCTTTGTTCTGCCGCTTATTCTATAAAATAATTTAATTTGTAAGATCCAATATACTATAGTCTTATGAAGGTAGTCAATACATACATGGTGGTAGAAAGTGTGGCTCAAAAGATTGATGGCAGATATTCGTGGACGTTTGCAGCCACGTACACCTATACTTACTGACAATCAAAGTGTTATTGCAGTAGCATGACATCCTATGTTTCGCACGTGCACAAAACATATTGAGATACATTATCATTGTGTCAAAGAGAGCCTGCATGCAGGAGAGATCAGTTTCATCTACTATCCTACACATCTAAATGTTTATGATCTTTTCACCTTTTCATCTAAATGCAAAGATTTAAGCATTCTTCCATTGGGTGATTGAGATCACTCTTTGTACACCAGGGCATTGTCATTGTTGGGGATATTGGAAATATTGTAATACTTAATGCAGGGGCCAATGAATTAATTAGTTAGGAGGGTTAGGGCTACTGTTTGTGGTTGAGTTTAGGGAGTGTGTTTAACCCTAGCCTGGGTTCACCTAGGGTTTTAGGATTTTTGTCATGTTGACTACCCATGTTTTTTCTTGCGCCATTATCTCCATCTCTCACATATGGTTGACTTCTGCTACCTACGACTCTAGAATGGCGCACTCATGTATGTCTGTCCATCCATTGCAAATCTGGCTTCTGCTCTCTAAGCCTCTCTATGGAAGCAAGATCCCATCTAAGAGCTCGCTCTCTCCGACTGGGTCTGTTAGCAGCTTAGTGCTTGTGCTTGAAGCTATGCATTGTTCCTCTGAATGGCATACGTTGTTTAGCCAGCCCATCCATCTTGTGGGACAGTATACTTCA